>NC_057806.1:314723959-315016936 GCF_018294505.1 Triticum aestivum | reverse complement strand
GTGGCGCGGCGGCGGTGTAGGGCGCGGGGTGGGGTGCGGTGGAGGGCTTGGGGTTTGGTTTGATGTGTTTAGTGGGGGGGTGTTGGGGTATTTATATTGGGGACGGGAGGGGGTTTCTTGGGGTAGGGGACAAGAAATAGAGTAGGAATAGGAAACGAAACAAAGGAAAAGGGGAGGGGCTAACCGACCTAAGTCCCGCTGGGACTCGGCCAGGGCGACGGCGGCGGCTGCCTCGCCTGGCGCCTGGCGCGCGCGGCTGGGGCTGGGGCCTGGCTGGCCGGCCTGCTGGCTGGGCCTTGGCCCAAGGCGGGGCGCTGCTCTTTTTTTTAAAACGGTTTCGCGCGCAGAAAAACATAGAAAAGAAAATCTAAACGAGCTCCAAAATTTCTAAAGTAAATTTTCCCCGACTCCTAAAAATGAGCCGAACAAAATGAACTTTTCTCCAGACCTAATATGCAATTTTTGAAAACACGCATTTTTCTCTATCCAAATAAAATGCAAACAAACTCCGGCAAACAAAATTTGATCTATTTATTAAATCTTCATTTTTTCCTTAATTTGGGAAAGTCATATTATTCCCTCTCTCATATTTTGATATTGGAAAAATAATTGAAGATAAAATAAAATAAATCAAATGATCCTCTTTTCAAATTCGAGAAAACTCTCAATTATGAAAATAACGAAATCTCCAACTCTCTCCGAAGGTCCTCGAGTTGCGTGAAATTTCTAGGATCAACCAAAATGCATGAAAATATGATATGCATGATGATCTAGTGTATAACATTCCAAATTGAAAATTTGGGATGTTACATGTTAACATTCTGAAAATGGCCATTATGCTCTTGCCCTTGATCATCCCCCTCCGAGAGAGAATGTTTTCCAGCGATTCTTTCTACGAGCTTCTCGCACTTTCTCCCGATGAATCCCTTCACCCCAGGCAAGCCACAACCACCATTTGCATGATAGCCATGCAATAGCACTGGTTTTCAACTAGAATCTTTAATAATTGTATGTTTGTTTTGCTACTGCTGTCGTTATTTCGGTTAGGCTTGTAGATCAGTGATTACTGTCATCTTATGTTTTCTTGCATTCTGTTATCACGTTCTACCTGTTAGTATTACTTTCATATTGGCCATGCTTGGCAGTAGTACATGCTGGGTTGGTCATATTCTTCGGTGCATGACTGTCGTCGGTTACCGAGTACCGGTGATATGCATTGTTCCTTGTTGTTAGTTGGTTAAGTGTTTACCCGGTTATGTTATTTATGTGTTATTGCATGGTACTTATGGTTGATGCTAATGGTCATGTTATGCTATGAGTAGTCTTATGCTTGTAATATTCATGCTCGTCATTATGCCTTGCTCACTTGGGTGTGATTCATTATTGATATGGTTATGTTGTACCCTCATGCTCATGTTGATATCATGATGATGTATTGTAATTGCATCATGTTATTTTATCATGGCATATTTGCATTCAAGTTTAACCGGATTAAATTCAACTTGAACAATTGTTGGCTGAGTCATGGTGCCACCATATCGAGCTGACCAGTGCAACCATGCTTGCCATTATGGGAAGGTCCTAACTGGGTCTATTGTCGTGCCTCTCGCTGGTGTCTCCAACGAGGGAAGGTAATGGGCACGCGCTACCCTGATCAGGTAGGCGGACATAAGCCTTGTGTGCCCGTAGTTGGATGATAAGTGCTTTTGTCCCCGTTTGGGACCGTTTGTTTGGCCACGACGGTGGCCGTTTTGCCATGACGGTGGTTGTGATGTCTTTGGTAGACATGGGGCCACCTGGGACTGAACCCCAAGGGGGTGTTGGTCGAAGTAGCCAGGAGAATGTCATGGCAGTAGGATGGTTTTGTTGGAACACCGTTGGTCCACCCGAATGGGAGTGCGAGGCCATGGGTTCTGTGGTGTGCGTATAGTGCGCTACCTAAAATTTAAAAAAAGTGGGCTACCTGTGTAGAGTGTATATTAAATATATCGATAGCCGCTCCCGTGGATAAGGGCCCTGTTCGTAGTTGGTCACACTATGGGTCAACAGTAATAATAATGTGCTTAATAAAAACCCTGGTTCAATGATGAGATAAGTTGGTTATGTGATCCGTGAATGATCACCGTTTGGTTACGAGGTAACCCGTTGAAACAAGACTGGTTCCATTGTGATCCGTTAATGATCACCGTTTGGTTACGAGGTAACCCGTTGGGCCAAGAGTGGTTTCGTGTTTGATCCCTAAATGATTACCGTGGTATCGAGGATACCGAGTTGTTGGATATTCATGATGTTGTGCGACAATCATGGGTAAAGATCAAGCTCCATGTGGTCATTTAATGATTACTACGGTATTGTTTATACCAAGCTTGATTGGATCTTGAGATGATCGTGTGATGTCCAAGGTCGGTAAGTGATGCATGTGATGGTTATGAGGTAACCCGAGCAGAATAAGTGGTGCATATAGTGTCATCATGTTGCATTCTAGTATCTTTAGATTTATATGTTCATGCCATGCTCATATTGTTCTAGTTGTATCATGTTCATGTTGTTCATGCCATGTTATCCTGATGATCTCATAATAATTCTTGCTTAACCTGTAAATGCCATGTTGTTGTTTGTCTTGATTGCTTTGGTTGTTGTGAGCTTGCAAGTACATTCAATGTACTGACCTGGCGTGTCACGCCAGTTTGCAGGTCATGTAGGATTTGATTGCTTGTTTGCCGTGGATCCCTTGTTTGCGAGCTAGGCTAAGCGTTCCAGCCAGAGTCCCTGCGGAGTGGAGTTCACCACCTTCATCGTTGTTCCGCTGCTTCGAGTTGTTCCACTGCAAGCATAGAGCAAGTGTAGTATCATAGGCGTAGTGTCGCTGTGCTGATGTGATTCTTGGTTACATCAGACCCTTGTATTAATATTCTTGTAATAAGAGCTGATTTGTTCTATGTCAAGAAGTGCCGTATTCCAGAGACTTCTCCTCGATCTCTGGGCTGGAATACGGGGAGTTCCGGTGTCTCTGAGCCTGGGTGCCACAATACATATAGCACATTTGCGATTTGTAAGAATTTATAGCCCATTTTTGAATTCTAATGGAATTTACTACAGCCCATTTATAGTTTGTTAAAAGTACAGCCCATTTTCTAGCTAGGACAACGATTAATAATTTCAACCAACCGCTCAAAACAGAATTCAATAAAATTTCCCACATTTTGATGGGATCCAAAATATTTTTATCCCGAAATTTCTAGTCAGATTAAATATAATTTCAAAATAAATTTGTATTACATAAAAATCCAACGAAATATTGCGTGCAAATTTTCAAAATCCAAAAATAATATTTTTTTTAAACTAATTACGTGTTTGGTGCATTTTTTGTAGTTACTGCCCACTTTTTATAATTACATCCCATTTATTATTTCTTAAAGCCCATTTTCTTGTTAAGCCTAATGCATCCCTCCTAGGAAAGATTTGCAGCCCAGCGAGGCGGAGAATAACAAGCTGACCTTCCGTGGGTATTCCTCAAAAAAAAGTATAGCTGGGCTAGCCATTTTCAGCTTGAAAAATTAATATCTGGACTGGATATCTGGCCTAGGCTAGATAGGCCACAGCCTGCCCAGTTAATACCCTGCTCTCCTCTGAACAACAACAAAAACATCGCTCAAGAAAAACTCTGCAGTGCTCACACCTGAAAAACACAAATACTGGTCGAGCTGCTTGGTCCCAGCTGTCGGCCGCTCCTTGTGCAATTCTCTCGTTTATTGACTACATAGGTTGATAATGGTGTGGGACCATGATGTCAGGAAACCAGGAGGAATAAAAAATATAGTTGTATGTAATAAGGAGGCACTTGCGTACGTGCGACTATGGCCCTGGTGGGTCCCCACTGTCATCCTCTCCAAGTAAAGTCATCACCTCATTCCTCATGTCCGTTGACCATGTTGACAACGCGAGACGGCGGCGCCACGGCGAGCGCAACAACTCGAAGGATGACGGAGAGGGCCTCGCAAGCCCTACGGATGGTCTGATACAACACCCGCTACTCATTCAGGAAGCCAGGATCATAGCGCCACATGTCCGCGACGACATTGTTGTTTGCTTGTTCGCCGGTGCTCGTTGAGGAGATAGAGGTTACAACATAGGTCCTCCTGCACTGGTAGCTCTTTTGCCATTAGGGCATTGAAGTGCGGCCGCACCTGCTCTATGGTGAACACGGCATGAATCGGCTTAGACAGTGGCATAGGCTCCTGGTCGGAAGCTACGCCCATCGTCTGATTGTCGTTGCTTAGCTCAGCGAGCTCGTTGGCGAGCCGGCATGTCCGGCTACTGGACCGACCCGCTACAAAGCACGAGTCTGACTGCCCTGGCCCACCCAGACCGCCTCCCTTGCCCGCGCGCGCTTTCCGCCTGAAACGGACAGTGTCGCCCGCGCCGCTTCCCGGTGCAGGCGATTGCTTCGCGTCCGTCTGCCGCCCACATTAATGATACGCGGTTGCTGAAGCGGCTACTCCGGCTCCACCCGTCCATCCCTCAGCCGCCCACCATTGCTATATAAACTGCTGCGCCGGCCATAGCCACAGTCATCCGCATCCGTTCCCTTTCTCCTGTCCACACCACTACTGCCCACCATGGCTTCCTCATGCTCTAGCGCTCTTCGGGATAGGCGGACAACGGACCACAAGGAGATGGAAGCCATTGCTACCGACTTGCTGGCCGGCAGCCAGCCGGAGGATGACAACGTCCCAATGGAGAACATGGTAGTTAACGATCCGGTGCCAACCCCCTCTCCACGCGAACGTCGCCGGTGCATTGCACCATGACCATCGGCGAGGCCCGTGCCCAATACATGGACACGATGAGGCAGAAGCGTTAGGAGCAGTTCCGGGAGGCGCGGGCCGATGCCACCTACAACAACCATCTCCTCCAGGAGCACCTGCAGGCGGAGAAGCAGATCGACGCAGAGCGGGTGGAGTAGGAGGCGCTGCTCGACTCATACCGCTCCGCCTTTGAGACTGCCTCGCGCGCTGGCGGTACCGCATGCAGGTGCCGGAGGTTGCGGCCGCCTACAAAGAGGGCGATGAAGCGGGCGAGGCACTGTTTGGCGAGACTGAGGAAAGGCGGGGGACAATGTCGGCTCCGCCAAGTCCCCGCTCCGCTGGCGTCGACAAGGCCCTGCTCCGCCGAGGCCCCGCCGTGCCAATAACGAGGCAGAGGACACCGCCGGCTCCGCCGATGCCCCGCCCCACCGACACTGAGGCGGAGGATTTTCTCTACTTCGGCGCGGCCCTGCTCCGCCGAGGCCCCGTCATGCCAACAACGAGGCAGAGGACATCGACGGCTCTGCCGAGGCCCCGCCCCGCCGGCATCGAGGCGGAGTACTTCGCCGGCTTTGGCGAGGCCCTACTCCGCCAAGGCCCTGCCCTGCCAACAACGAGGCAGAGGACATCGCCGGCTCAGTCGAGGCCCCGCCTTGTCGGCAACGAGGGAGAGGATTCCCCACATTCCACCGAGGCGCCGCCCCGCCGGCAATAAGATAGAGGACATCGCTGGCTCCATCGAGGCCCCGCCCCGTTGCCAATGAGACCAGGCCACATAGAAAATGAGGAAGAGTAGAACACAGTAGGTCGCCGCCGCTCGGGTCCAAGTCAGGCCATTGCTGCAACCCTCCGGTTGAAGCCAAGCTAGGCGGGTTGACCATTGATGGCCGATTAGCTTCTTGGCAGCGACATGGAGTCGGAGAGCTGTGTTGGAGAAGGACGCTACTTTAGTTACTTAACTGCAGGTGCAGTTGGGTCACTGACACGTGGGCCCAACAGGCATCTGGGCCACATGTCAGTTACGCAATTGCACCTGCAGTTAAGTCACTAAAGCTCAGTCCACTGGAGAAGAAGCTTATGTTTGGCTCAACCGGACATGGGTGGGTAGCTTCGGTTAATTAATTATACCTCCAGCGCACCCCTTTTTAGTTAAAGAATGTATGAAATGTAATGAAATCTGGCATGTTTATATGAAATCCGATCGTGTATGAATGAATTTAGTTCAATTAGTTCGAATTCTCGTATCACTGGCATTGGATGAACATGCAAAAGAATACGTAGTAGCATTATTCCAAGGTGATCACCTCGTTTGCAGCAGTTTCACATGTACTCCCTCCGGTCCTTTTTAGTCTGCATATAAGTTTTGTCTAAAGTCAAAGTATCTCTACTTTGATCAATCTTATAGAAAAAGTATGAACACTCACAATGTAAAATCAACTGACTTGAAAGAAATCTAATATGCAAAGTAAAAAGGAATAGAGGGAGTACAAAGAGTTTGAGCAGCTTTTTAGCGTTCCTGTACATTGCAATCAAACACATAGACCTGGCAATTCATAGAGAACATTCAAAACAATCGATGATTATGCATCTCAGTTATTCACATGTCAGAGCCAATATTTATTTCATAGCTACATAATAGATAAAAATAAATCGATGCTGCTGACAGCAAAGGGTGTCCCATTCAAAAATATCAAACGGATGTCTTCTTGCTAACATCAATGAGCAAATTTTGACAAGGTTGTCCCATTCCAAAATGTCAAATGCGTGTTGTTTTACATACATCAATGAGAAAACTTTGACAAGGTTTTCCCATTCCAAAATATCAAATGCCTACGATTGTGGAATGGGCAGGGTTTGCCATCAGTTCGGACATTGACATGACACCTCGTGCTAAATAAACCAGTTGTTCTTTTTGTGTAGTTCCACCAAAATTAACCAAATTCACTCGTAGCTTGTATGATTTCGCCTTTATATGTTGCAAAACTGAAAGAACATGCGGTGGCTCCATGTTTGGTTTTGGTAATTGATGACAATCTCTATGGACTAATGTTTGCATTGAGTTATATTTGAAGGATTTGTCCATAGGTTTTTCTTGAAGTCCATTTGTTGGTTTCAAGGAGTTTATTAGTCGACCATGGTGTTATTCAAGGAATTATCCAAAGATTGGTCATGTGAGAGTTGAGCTTATTGCAAGCATGTCTTGAGGAAGAAGATTGTGTGATCATTCATGTCTACCTTCAAGACATCATCCAAACAAAGAGAGTTGAAAAGATTCAAGGTTGATCAAAACTAAGTCAAGAGTGAATCAAGTTGATCAACTCACAAAGAGTAGAAGATGTACCAAGAGGGATCAAGTGATCCCATGGTATGGTAAGCATTGTCCATTGCACTTTGTGTACTAACCGATGGTCTATGTGAGAATCTATGTGGGGTTAGGTACGTGTCCATGAGCTTGCGTCAAGACGATGATATCATACAACCCATGGGAAGGATGACATCAAGTGGTGATTGTCATCAAGATTGCCGTGTGCAAGTTCAAGTGGAGAATCACGAAGAGATCAAGTTCTTGAAGCTTGCCATCCATTGTGGTGTCAATGGACTTGTGAAGATGTGCCGAAGAGTGGCTCACCCATAGTGGAGTATGGGGGAGCAATCATCTAGTCTCCATCGACCCAACGCAATCAAGAAAGGTGGTCCATCTTGAGGAGGACAAGATCGTCATGATCTAGCTCAAGTGGATCATGTGCAAGGAAAAAGTTTTCCCTTGATAGGTTTTATATTTTACCGGTCTCATGGTGGTAGTTGGGAGACCGGGTTATAGGATCGATAGCCGTACTATCAAGGGGGGCTCTCAAGTGAGTAGCTTGATCGTATTGTTTGTCAAGAGCTCAAACCATTGCATCCTTGCATCATGTTTCTGGGTTCTTGTTTGGTTCTCTTTGTGAGTCTTAGAGCTTATGGTCATCTTGATGACAAGCTTGAGTTCATCGAAAACGGAGTTTGCATGCATCTTCTATGATGTTTTTGGTGTTGGAGGTTTTACCGGTCTTATCCGAGGAAGGGTTCTCACCATTTTCTTTTGGGCCTTTTCTAATTTGCTTCTTATTGGTATTTCTATCAAGATTGTGTTATCCCTTGTCGCTAGCTTTCCAACAAACTTGGTTTCGTCGAATTCGGAGTCCGTTTGGAGAAGTTGTGTCAGTTTTGGTGCTCTGAAAAGGCTGCAGCAGTACTACCGCGGACAAGAGCGGATGTAATTTTTTACTACCACTCTTGGGAGTGGTACTACCGCTTGGATCAGTACTACCGCGGCTACTTCCGTGGCTACTTCCGCTCGGGACAAAAACCTCGTCACAAGTCCAGCGGTAGTAGGCACGGATGTAATTTTTTAGTACCGCTCGCAAGCAGTAGTACCGCTGCCCTTAGCAGTAGTACCGCTACCCCTAGCGGTAGTACCATGAGGTCAAGCGGTACTACCGCTCCGATGGTTCTTCTGGCTTTTTTGCCTCCTCGCTGTTGTGTTTCAAAGGGCTACTACTACCATAGCGGTAGTACCGCTCCTTGGAGCGGTAGTACCGCTCAGTGCGGGCTGTGAGCATAACGGTTGGATTTTTCCCCACCTATAAAAGGGGGTCTTCTTCCCCAATGAACCTTATCTCTTGAGCCCGTGTTCTTCCCCCATTGTTTACCTTCTTCGAGCTTGCTAACTCTCAATCCCTCCATGGATGCTTGCTAGTTTTTGAGGGAAAAGAGAGAGGAGATCTAGATCCACATTTCCACCAATCACTTTCTCCTCTATGTGAGGGGAACCCCTTGGATCTAGATCTTGGAGTTCTTGGTGTTCTCCTTCTTATTCTTCCTCTCATTTTCCTCCCTAGCATTAGTTGCTTCCGTGGGATTTGAGAGAGAAGGACTTGGGCATTCCGTGTGCCCTTGCCATTGCATTTGGTGCATCGGTTTGAGTTCTCCACGATGATACGTGGAAGTTACAAGTTGAGAAGTTTATTACTCTTGGGTGCTTGGTACCCTTGAGCTTGTTCCTCTTGGGTGCTTGGGTGCCCTAGATGGCTGGTGGTGTTCAGAGATCAATCATTGTAGTGTAAAGCTCCGGGCAAGCATTGGGTCTCCAATTAGGTTGTGGAGATCGCCCCGAGCAATTTGACGGGTACCGGTGACCGCCCCCAAGGGTTGCCAAAGTGTACAGGTTCGGTGACCGCCCCCAAGGGTTGCCATTTGTACGGGTTCGGTGACGACCCTCAAGGGTCCCTTAGTGGAATCACGGCATCTTGCATTGTGCGAGGGCGTGAGGAGATTACGGTGGCCCTAGTGGCTTCTTGGGGAGCATTGTGCCTCCACACCGCTCCAAACGGAGATTAGCATCCGCAAGGGTGTGACCTCCGGGATACATCATCGTCTCCGCGTGCCTCAGTTATCTCTTACCCGAGCTATTTACTTATGCACTTTACTTTGTGATAGCCATATTGTTTCTTGTCATATATCTTGCTATCACCTAGTAGTTTATCTTGCTTAGCATAAGTTGTTGGTGCACATAGGTGAGCCTAGTTGTTGTAGGTTTTGTGTTAGAAAAATTAACCGCTAGGTTTATTCCGCATTTGTTCAAGCCTAAACCGTAATTATTTTAAAGCGCCTATTCACCCCCCCCCTTCTAGGCGACATCCACGATCTTTCAGTTGTTATCAAAGCCTCGTCTCTCTTTGTTAGGCTTAACCACCTAGAGAGTAAAGATGTCGACTAGGGGATTAGGATTCTCTGACACTCTTAGTTTCGATGGCACAAATTTTGATGTTTGGGTAATTCGCATGCTTAATCTCTTTAGGGTCATGGACCCAAATTTAGAGCGAATTGTAGATATGGGTTTTTCTCCTCCAAAGGATCCCATAAGATTATCCTTAGAGGATGATAAAAACTCTTATCTCAATGCTCAAGCTTCTAATGTGCTTTTCGATGCTTTGAGCAATGTAGTTATATTTCAACTCATGCCGTTCCGGGATGCTCATGAGTTGTGGACAAAGCTTCAAGATAAATATGGCGTGTCCAAGTTTTGTGGGGATGATTGTTCTCCCTCCACCTCCGGCCGTGTTGTGTTCTCAACTTCTTCTACTTCACCTATGTGTGGTTTGCCACAAGGTAATGACATGGTGAGTAGTGGTGTTCATTGAAATGATGATAGTGGGCTCATTGTTGATAATCCTTCATCACTTTCTTATTGCAATGCTTCATCTTTGGACTTTATCACTTCGAGCACTCCAAATGTTTCACATGCTTATGTTGATAGTCCTTGCATATCATGTAGAAATTGCTTGACTAAATCTCATGATGATATGCTTGCTATATCTTGTTGCCATGATGAAAATGCATGTATTTCCTCGAGTTTTTGTGCTAACAATGTAGAGTAAACCCAACACTCCATGGAACAAGATGTGGTCTTGGATGGTGCTTCAAGGGATCCTAAATCATCATCTATTGCATTTTGCCTTATGGCCAAGGCTTCAAAGGTATCTCCCACTTTGAATCCTAATATATCTTGTGATGATATTGATGATGGCAAGAGTGATGATGATGTTGATTATGATGAAGAGAATGATGATGTTGCCTCCTTAAAAATTAAGGGGGAAATGATTTTTAAAGCTCTTCTTAAGAATAAAATTGCTCGTTCCAACTTCATGGAAATCATGTCTATTGCTACTGAGGGCAAGAAATATATTGATGAGTTGGAATCTTGTCTTGAGGAGCATGAGGTCACCATTGATAAAATGGAAGTTCATGAGCGTGATTACGCTAATGAGCTTGCGGACCTCTCTCAAGCTCTTGAACTTGAACAAACCACCAAGGAATCTCTCGAGGAGACTTTTGCTCTAGAATTATCTAGAGTGAGGGAATCTAGTGATAGAGCTCTTGTGGTGGCCAATGATTTTGAAACTAAAAATGCTAAGCTTGAAGTTGCTCATGCTAGACTCCTTGAGGATTTTGAGCACCTCGAAAATGGCTCAAGGGCCATTAAGGGTGAGCTCATCAAACTCACCGAGTCTCATGCTCAACTTGAAGCTTATTATTTAAAAGAGCTTTCCAAGTTGTCCTCTCCTCTTGTTATTAATGATGATGCTTGTGCTACTAACTCTATTACTTGTGAAGCATCCATTTCGAAGGAGAATGTTGAGCTACGGGCTCAACTTGAGTTGCTATCTAGCAATTATGGGAAATTGGAAGAAAGTCATGAAAAGCTCCAAGCTCTCATGATGATCTTCTAGTATCCCATAATGTGCTAAAGATAGCTCATGAGGCCATGATTGCTAAGGTAACATCTAGTGAGCCTCATGTGGATACTAGCACTACTTCTAGTCAAAATGCTATGTTGCCATGTGCTAGTCCTTGTAATTGATCTACTCACAATGTTGGTACATCTTGTGATGAATTCCTTTCCTTGCCTTGTTGCTCTAATAATGAAGCTTATACTTCCTCTAGTACTTGTGTTGAGACTAACCATGTAGAGGAAATCAAAGAGCTCAAGGCCCAAGTCACTTCTTTGAAGAAAGACTTGGAAAAGAGTCATGAAGGGAAATTCACACTCAACAATATCTTGAGTGTGCAAAAATCCCCCAATGACAAAGGTGGACTTGGATTAAACCCCAAGAATAAGAAGAAGTCCAAGATGAACAAAAAGAAGGGCCAAGAACAAGTCAAGAATTTGGCCAAGATTGTTTGCTTCAAGTGCAAAGTAGAAGGACATCATGTTAGATCTTGCCCATTGAAGAAGAAGGCCATTAGTGACAATCAACAAGGGAAGCGGCCACAAGTTCGATCTCATGCTCAACCACAAGTTGAAGAAAGTCCTCTTCCCAAGAATCCTCAAGCTAATGCTTCTCAAGTTGAGAAATCAAGTGAGAAGAAAGTGAAGAGTAGACGTTGCTACTTATGTCGTGAGAAAGGTCACCTCGCCTCTTCATGCACTAGTGGTAACTTATCCAACCCAATTATTATTGATGATATCTATTCTCTTGGGAAGGATAAGGTTGGCAATGTGTTTGCCAAAGTTGTTGGTACTCATAGCCAAGCCTATTGTGACTAACCTCTTAGGACCCAACTTGGTTGGGGACCAACAAGCTCAAACTTGATAAATAGGTGTTGTTGGAGGGCATTGGAGACTTGGCTACTTTATGAAGAATTAAGGGGACTTCATCATTCTAATTGTCTCAAGCCAAGTTATTCGAATTATCAAGTTTCTATCTTATATCCAATGTTTCTCCATGCGGTAACTCATGCTTAAAGTGTTTACATTGATGGTTACTTACCCCTTTGCATGTTTGGATTTGTTCCTTGCATGTGGTTGTATATGTTGTGCCTCCAATTTGCTTATCTTGAGTAATCAAGTATGTGTGTGTTGGTTTGCACATCATGTACGTGTGTGTAGTGTGTTGAGCCTTTGCGCATCTTGTTTGTATGTTAGTTGGCTCTTGTGAGAGATTAATGGAATATCCCATTATGGGGGAGTGATGTGCTTTGTGGACCTCACAATCCTATATATGTGTGTACATGAGTAATACCATCTAGTATTGATATTTCAAGATTATCTAGTCGCTATGTGGTATGTCTTCTCATGAGAAATTCAAATTCTAAATTGTCCATTAATTATCTCTTGTTGGATCGTTATTTTGCCTCTTGTTTATCTTTAATTGGTATCACATTATGGGCGAGTAATATGCTATGTGTATATTACTAGCCTAGAAAATGTGTACATTTGAGATATTGTCACCTAGAATTGATATTGTAAATTATCTTGTTCCTAGGTGGCATGTTAGCTCTACTAGTTGCAATTTGCTTTTTGTTTGGTGTAAAGATGATGTTGGATATCCTTGCTATCTACCACCAGGAATTATTTCCAAATACTTCTTGTTTTTTGACAATTGGTACTCACTTATGTGTGGTAGAAATTATTGATCGTCTTTACATTGGCCTTTGCTTTCATTTGCTTTATCTCTTGCCTAGGATTGTGTCAACTCCCATTGTATTCCATACCACTTGTGGATCTTGTTAATTTCTTGACCTTGTCTACGTGTTTTCTAGATATAGTGAAAGTGATGATCCCACCTTGTGCATTTTGTATTCAAATGCAAATTCTCTATAATGCACTAGTCTTGGGGGAGCTATCCTATTCTCTATAAAACACTCATCTTGTGATCCTTATCAAGTGTGTGTTTGTGGAAGGCAAGCCGTTTCTTTTTGGTACTTTGTGCCATCATGAAACTTTGTAGAGGGCTTGGTTTGTTTGGAACCATTCTCTCTTTTGGGAGTTTGACATCTTTCTTTTTGAGTGTATCAATGCATATCTCATTCCTTGATGTATCTTTTATGGATATCCTCCAAGTGATGATTTATTCATTTGGTATCTTTTCTTTGCTTGGTATTTCTTTGTCTTTTGGTCTCGGTTCTTGAAAGTCTTGAGCATTCATATTTACTTCTTGTAGTTTCTTTGGCATGCTTTCTTTCTTTGACCCAATATATAGGGGGAACTCCACCAAGTCTCAAATTGGATGAGATGTGCATGAAATTCATTTTCATATCTATATGCACATATTTATGTGGAGTTTGTCCTATGTGTTGTTGGTTCTCTAACTCTTTGGTCCCAATGAGTTTGGGTACCATTTTGTTTGTGTTGTTGTTCTAGGAACAAGTGGAGATGCATTGGATGCTCGGCTCACTCACAAGGAAGGTGTTGTCACCATGTGCTTATTGGAGTCAAGCTAGGATGATCAATGAACTACTTTGTATCTTCAATTGTATCTACTACATCCTTCCAATGTTATCTCGGTAACAAGTATCTTCATATACTTCATGCACACATTTCTTGCATCAACCTTGTGTAGGTTGTATCATGGCATGTTATCCATTCTTTCTTGTGATACTTGTTTCCTTTCTCAAAGCATCCCAACAATGATGTCTTGTTGCTAGTTGTGATGTCTTTGATGTTCATGTGGTTGGAATTCATTTATATACAATAAGACCATATCTAGCCATGTGCTATGCTCTCAAGCAAATATCTTATTGGTATATGTCTGACTTCCTTTTGGATATCTTGTTCCTTCATGTTGTAACTATTTCGGGTGTACATCCTTCTTTGTAGATATATATCATCATGATTTCGTCTACCTAGAACCTTATACACTTGAGAGAAATTACATCTCTAGATGATATCCTTTCTTTCACGTCCACCTTGTCTCTCTTTTGTTATTTCTTTGGTGGCTCCGTGAAAGCTTTTGCCTTGAGTGCGTATCGTATCTCGTTGTATGTTGATGGACTCTTGTGTGGTGAAGATTATTTTCCTCATGCTAATCTTTACGAGGCTTTTGCCATCTTAATTGGTATCCCTCGTCTTGATGAGGCTTTCTTCTTCTATCTTCACCACGGGTTATCACAAGCATAGGTTCTCTATATGCTTATTAGTAAGCTTGTGAACCCATTTGCTAGTTGTGTGTGTGAATGATAGGCCTTGCACCGTGTGCCTCATTCTTCCAAGACTATGTTGATGCTTAATGCTCATCCGTACATTAGTCTTCTCAAGTGCTTTGCCATGACTCACACACATCATTTTGGTTGAGCCTACTTTGAAGTTGCCTCTTTTATATGTTGCTCAACCATTTGTTTGTTGAAAGTGCTAGGCTTTGTTTCCTACATGCTCACTTGCACTTGTTCTGAGTTTCTGTTGATTTTCGGGGAGTCATGATCCTATTTTTTGCACTTGGTATCCTAATGCAAATGTTGTAAGGAGTGCACAAATCATGGAGAGCTTCACTAGTGTCTTTAGAACACTCTGTTACTCTCTTGCACTTGTCGTGAGGTTCTATTGATCTTGGGGGGTGACGATCCTATTTTGTGCTCATTGTATCCAATTACAAAACTAAATTGTGCACAAATCATGGGGATCTTCTCTAGTTTCTCTAGAACACTCCTTTGCTCATATCATAATTTATTTCATTCATATGGCACGTAGGATCATTGGTCTAGTTGGTTCAATTGATATCCATTGATTGCTTGCTTCAATTGGTATCTTTTGATTGCTTGATTGCTTGTTTCTCTCTTTGTTATGTCTTTGTGGCATATCATTCTTTTGCAATCTTTGAGTCTCAATATAGTTTGTATTCCTCCAAGTATTTACCGTTGGATATGTGTATTGCATTCCACTCTCTTATTGAGAAATACACAAATTATGGAGGAACTCAATCTATATTGGCCTTCTAAGCTTTTCGCCCATTTTGGCAATCGATGCGAATGGGGGAGAAGTTTCAAAGAGTTTTGTGGAGGTTTCAGAGAGTTTGGTGGAGAAGTCTTTATAGTTTTCTCCTTGCTTTGGTTTTGTTCCTAAGCATTTGCATCTCATACGCATGCAACATTAGTTGTTGCATTGCATGGTGATGCATAATTCCTTGTATTAAACTCTTTTGAAAGTGATTGTCATCAATTACCAAAATGGGGGAGATTGAAAGAACATGTGGTGCCTCCATGTTTGGTTTTGGTAATTGATGACAATCTCTATGGACTAATGTTTGCATTGAGTTATATTTGAAGGATTTGTCCATAGTTTTTTCTTGAATTCCATTTGTTGGTTTCAAGGAGTTTATGAGTCGACCAAGGTGTTATTCAAGGAATTATCCAAAGATTGGTCATGTGAGAGTTGAGCTTATTGCAAGCATGTCTTGAAGAAGAAGATTGTGTGATCATTCATGTCTACCTTCAAGACATCATCCAAACGAAGAGAGTTGGAAAGATTCAAGGTTGATCAAGACTAAGTTAAGAGTGAATCAAGTTGATCAACTCACAAAGAGTAGAAGATGTACCGAGAGGGATCAAGTGATCCCATGGTATGGTAAGCATTGTCCATTGCACTTTGTGTACTAACCCATGGTCTATGTGATAATCTATGTGGGGTTAGGTATGTGTCCATGGGCTTGCGTCAAGAGGATTACATCATACAACCCATGGAGAGGATGACATCAAGTGGTGATCGTCATCAAGATTGCCGTGTGCAAGTTCAAGTGGAGCATCACGAAGAGATCAAGTGCTTGAAGCTTGCCATCCATTGTGGTGTCAATGGACTTGTGAAGATGTGCCGAAGAGTGGCTCACCCATAGTGGAGTATGGGGGAGCAATCATCTAGTCTCCATCGACCCAACGCAATCAAGAAAGGTGGTCCATCTTGAGGAGGACAAGATCGTCATCATCTAGCTCAAGTGGATCATGTGCAAGGCAAAGGTTTGCCCTTGATAGGTTTTCTATTTTACCGGTATCATGGTGGTAATTGGGAGACCGGGTTATAGGATCGATAGCCGTACTATCAAGGGGGGCTCTCAAGTGAGTAGCTTGAGCGTATCGTTCGTCGAGAGCTCAAACCATTGCATCCTTGCATCATGTTTCTTGGTTCTTGTTTGGTTCTCTTTGTGAGTCTTAGAGCTTATGGTCATCTTGATGACAAGCTTGAGTTCATCAAAAACGGAGTTTGCATGCGTCTTCTATGATGTTTTCGGTGTTGGAGGTTTTACCGGTCTTATCCGAGGAAGGGTTCTCACCATTTTCTTTTGGGCCTTTTCTCATTTGCTTATTATTGGTATTTCTATCAATATTGTGTTAGCCCTTGTCGCTAGCTTTCCAAAAAACTTGGTTTTTTCGAATTCGGAGTCTGTTTGCAGAAGTTGTGTCAGTTTTGGTGTTCTGAAAAGGCTACAGCGGTACTACCGTGGACAGGAGCGGATGTAATTTTTTACTACCGCTCTTGGGAGCAGTACTACTGCTTGGAGCAGTACTACCGCGGCTACTTCCGTGGCTACTTCCGCTCGGGACCAAAAACTCGTCACAAGTCCAGCGGTGGTAGGCACGGATGTAATTTTTCAGTACCGCTCGCAAGCAGTAGTACCGCTGCCCTTAGCAGTAGTACCGCTACCCCTAGTGGTAGTACCGTGAGGTCAAGCGGTACTACCGCTCCGACGGTTCTTCTGGCTTTTTTGTCTCCTCGCTGTTGTGTTTCAAAGGGCTACTACCACCCTAGCGGTAGTACCGCTCCTTGGAGCGGTAGTACCGCTCGGTGCGGGCTGTGAGCATAACGGTTGGATTTTTCCCCACCTATAAAAGGGGGTCTTCTTCCCCAATGAACCTTATCTCTTGAGCCCGTGTTCTTCCCCCATTGTTGACCTTCTTCGAGCTTGCTAACTCTCAATCCCTCCATGGATTCTTGCTAGTTTTTGAGGGAAAAGAGAGAGGAGATCTAGATCCACATTTCCACCAATCACTTTCTCCTCTATGTGAGGGGAAACCCTTGGATCTAGATGTTGGAGTTCTTGGTGTTCTCCTTCTTGTTCTTCCTCTCATTTTCCTCCCTAGCATTAGTTGCTTCCGTGGGATTTGAGAGAGAAGGACTTGGGCACTCCGTGTGCCCTTGCCATTGCATTTGGTGCATCGGTTTGAGTTCTCCACGGTGATACGTGGAAGTTACAAGTTGAGAAGCTTATTACTCTTGGGTGCTTGGTACCCTTGAGCTTGTTCCTCTTGGGTTCTTGGGCGCCCTAGACAGTTGGTGGTGTTCGGAGATCAATCATTGTGGTGTAAAGCTCTGGGCAAGCATCGGGGTCTCCAATTAGGTTGTGGAGATCGCCCCGAGCAATTTGACGGTACCGGTGACCGCCCCCAAGGGTTGCAAAAGTGTACGGGTTCGGTGACTGCCCCCAAGGGTTGCCATTTGTATGGGTTCGGTGACCGCCCTGAAGGGTCCCTCAGTGAAATCACGACATCTTGCATTGTGCAAGGGTGTGAGGAGATTACAGTGGCCCTAGTGGCTTCTTGTGGAGCATTGTGCCTCCACATCGTTCCAAACGGAGATTAGCATCCGTAAGGGTGTGAACTTCGGGATACATCGTCGTCTCCGCGTGCCTCAGTTATCTCTTACCCGAGCTATTTACTTATGTACTTTACTTTGTGATAGCCATATTGTTTCTTGTCATATATCTTGCTATCACCTAGTAGTTTATCTTGCTTAGCATAAGTTGTTGGTGCACATAGGTGAGCCTAGTTGTTGTAGGTTTTGTGTTTGACAAATTAACCGCTAGGTTTATTCCGCATTTGTTCAAGCCTAAACCGTAATTATTTTAAAGCGCCTATTCACCCCCCTCTAGGCGACATCCACGATCTTTCAATTGATATCAGAGCCTCGTCTCTCTTTGTTAGGCTTAATCACCTAGAGTGTAAAGATGTCGACTAGGGGATTAGGATTCTCTGACACTCTTGATTTTGATGGCACAAATTTTGATGTTTGGGTAATTCGCATGCTTAATCTCTTTAGGGTCATGGACCCAAATTTAGAGCGAATTGTAGATATGAGTTTCTTTAGGGTCATTCTATTGGGCATCACAGCAACAAAGATGGAGATCCTTGAGTCCTTCTGAGCTGAAGTTAGTTTGTTCTTGTGGGCAATAATATAACCATCCTTCAACTGCTCCCTTCTTAAGAAGAGAGGCTTGGCTTCTTTATCCTAGCATAATCGGAACTAGGCACTTCACGTACTCCGTATGCTTCTTCTTCAGAGGATGATCATGTTGTGCAAAGACAAGACGACAACTAAATGCTAGCATCCCTGTTTGCTCGGAAAAAAGGAAAGGAAATATTTAAAACATCACAGATGAAGCACTTCTCGAGGACAATACCACTTTCTCATGATAGTATCTAAATAGTAGAACAACACCAATAGAGATGACAAAGCTCAATCATATGGATGAAATCCGTGGGCGAGTACCAACCTTTGTCAGGAGGCTTATTGTGTAGAGCATACAGATCAAGCACTTCTCCAAAACCATCTGTTGTTATCTACTATTGTTGCCATGCTTATTATATACTCCTCGATTAGTTTAATGTTTCCAACATCTTCTTGTGCAGTTCCACTAAAATATATGTTATCTTCAAAGAAGATCCCTGTTTGCACAAGTAGAGATAATTACATATTACATTAAGAGTGGCATCAAATCAGTGGCAAAACAATTGCTCGTTCCAGCCATAGCAATAAATTAAGATGCAAAACTATATCATTACTTGTGTCATCACAGTTCTAGTGCTTCATTACAGCACCGGGAGTTGATTTTTGTTTTTGTTCCGCTTGTTCTTCCTCTTCATCGCTTGGTTCATTAACAGACAAGCTTCGCCTTGAATGTAAGATTTGGCATGTGAATTAGGGAGCACAAGTATAGCACTAAACAATGACATTAATTTTCTGATGAAAGTGGCAAAATACAGGCCAACAATTGTGAAATATCCTTATCTTACCTCAATGGGATATTACGGTGCACATACAGATTGGAAGTCTTGTCTCCAATTGTGTAGTTCACTAAAATCAGGCAACATTACCGTATAAGTAGCACAACATATGAAAGCACACTACACAATCAAAACAAGGCTAGTACTGACCTCTTATGACTCGGGATTCAAACAACTCACAAGAAGAAGATTTGAAACAAATTTGCCAACATGGATAGGAAGTCAGATCTCGTCTTGTGCAGTTCCACTAAGATCAAGCAATCAAGCAATGTTGTTAGTGTGACATTTTGATTGAACTACACAAAACACTCCTAAAACAAAAGTGTTTTGTGCAGTGCAACAGAAGGTCACAATAGCAACGAGGTGAAGTAGATAACTCTGTTTACACAGAGGTGCAAAGGAAACAACTAGTGGTCAATAACGGTGGATGACACAGAAGCCAACTAAAAGAAGCATCTAACTTATCTAAATGGGAAAGAAAGCAAGACGGTAGCATATCTCAAATGGTGGCATTGATTCATATTAAAAGAGATATTATATTAACAATAAAATTTGTTAAACATGTAATTTGCTTTTAACTGTGGCATTGCTTCAATTTTCCAGCGGCATTATTAGAGGGTGTTTGTTTACACGGACTTTTTGGTGTAGGGAAAAAAGTCCCATTTAGTCCCATCTAAACCAAACAGGATGGACCTTTAGGGACTAAAAGTGGGCATTTGGGACTAAAGAAAGAAGACCCTGAGGGAGAGTCTTTTTAGGACTTTGTCCAACAGTTGCCCCTGCCCCGCATGACACCTTATCTCTATTAGTTCATAACTAGGGGTAACTGCTACCTCTTGAGCATGCGTTGGTTTTCCCTTGAAGAGGAAAGGGCGATGCAGCAAAGTAGCGCAAGTATTTCCCTTAGTTTTTGAGAACCAAGGTATCAATCGAGTAGGAGGTAACATGCAAGTCCCTTAGTACCTGCACAAACAAAAAAGAACCTCGCAACCAACACGATAAAGGGGTTGTCAATCCCTTCACGATCACTTACGACAGTGAGATCCGATAGAGATAATAATATAAATATTTTTGGTATTTTTATTGTATAGATAGGAAAATAAAGATTGCAATATAAACAATGATAGAAATAGCAAGTTGATAGGAAAATAATATGATGGAAGATAGACCCGGGGGCTATAGGTTTCACTAGTGGCTTCTCTCAAGATAGCAAATTCTACAGTGGGTAAACAAATTACTGTCGACCAATTGATATAAAAGCGCATAGTTATGAGAATATCTAGGCATGATCATGCATGTAGGCATCACGTCCGCGACAAGTACACCGAAATGATTCTGCATCTACTACTATTACTCCACACATCGACCGCTCTCCAGCATGCATCTAGAGTATTAAGTTCATAAGAATAGAGTAACACATTAGGCAAGATGACATGATGTAGAGGGATAAACTCAAGCAATATGATATAAACCCCATCTTTTTATCCTTGATGGCAAAAAATACAATACGTGTCTTGCCGCCCCTGCTGTCACTGGGAAAGGACACCGCAAGATTGAACCCAAAGCTAAGCACTTCTCCCATTTCAAGAAAGATCAATCTAGTAGGCCAAACCAAACTAATAATTTGAAGAGACTTGCAAATATATTAAATCATGCATAAAAGAATTAAGAGAAGAATCAAATATTGTTCATAGATAATCTTGTTCATAAACCCACAATTCATCAGATCTCGACAAACACACCGCAAAAAGAATTACATCGAATAGATCTCCAAGAGAATCGAGGAGAACTTTGTATTGAGATCCAAAGAGAGAGAAGAAGCCATCTAGATAATAACTATGGACCCGAAGGTCTATGGTAAACTACTCACAGATCATCGGAGAGGCTATGGTGTTGATGTAGAAGCCCTCGGTGATCGATTCTCCCTCCGGCGGAGCGCCGGAAAAGGCCCCAAGATGGGATCTCACGGGTATAGAAGGTTGCGGCGGTGGAAATAGGGTTTCGTGGTGCTCTCTGATGTTTTCAGGGTATATGGGTATATATAGGTGGAAGAAGTAGGTCGGTGGAGCTGCGAGGGGCCCACGAGGGTGGGGGGCGCGCCCTCCTGCCTCGTGGCCTCCTCGATTCTTTCTTGACGTCCACTCCAAGTCTCCTGGATCCCGTTTGTTCCAAAAATAACTCTCCCGAAGGTTTCATTCCGTTTGATATTCCTTTCCTGCAAAACACTGAAATAAGCAAAAAAAAAACAACAATTCGCACTAGGCCTTTGGTTAGTAGGTTAGTCCCAAAAGTAATATGAAAGGGTGTATTAAAGCCCATTAAACATCCAAAACAAATAATATAATAGCATGGAACAATAAAAAAATTATAGATATGTTGGAGACGTATCAGTAACATGGTCTTTTAGCATGTCATTTAATAACCTCTAGTCCATGTTTAGTCCCTAGAACCAAGCAGGTAGGGACTAGGGACTTTTTAGTTGGGACTAAAAAAAGTCCTAGGACTTTTTAATCAAACAGGGCCTTAGATGAACAACAGCTAAAGAGTTGCACGGGACAGTGGACGCACCAACACCCTATGCATCTACCGATGTATAAAGGGGTGCTGCATAGTCTGTTGCAACAAAGAACAAACAACCAAGGAGCATATTTGCGTTGGTCCCAGTTTTGTTATCTTTAGACAACTTTCCCTATGTGAGGGCAGCAAATCTAGTCCTGCTCAAACTCTACAGCCTTGTCCCCCAAAACAAAAAGATTAGTTCGTTAAAGATGTGCATACTGCGTTTGTCATTGTTTTCCCTTTTGGACCAATGTAGGTGCTGGGTGGCCATTCTGTACTACTTTCCCCCTTCCTTTCCTCTTTGAACCACGTCCTAGATTCATGCTACAAAACTTTCCCCCTTCCTTTCCTCTTTGAATCACATCCTAGATTCATGATATACAACTTTCCCCACTACTTTCCTGTTTGATCCAACACCTATATTCGAGTGCAGAAGCGGAAAAAGCCCACATGCAGCTAGAGCAATGCATGTGGAATAAGTAAATTATACCTTAAGGTTCTCGGGGTGTGGCTCAGTGGGCAGTCGGAGGCTGATCTGCCCACACTATGTACAGCAGCAAGGAAGAAGGGTTCAGAGGCCCTCCCGCGCCGCTGCTGGGTGAAAGAGAACAACTGCGTCGGTAGTGGACTCCCTCCCTCGCCAACGGCGACAGCGTTAAGCCTCCTTCCCTTCCTGGCGGACAGATCCTGTCGGCTCTTTGACCAGTAGTGAGGGGAGAGAGAGAGGCCAACGAAGTCTTGTTTAGATCTGTAGAGGGTGAGAGAGTGTGAAGAGAGCAACTGCAAGGCTGAGGCTCCACCGTGTATATATATAGTGGAGAGAGAGTGTGAAGAGTGCAAACCCTAGAAAACAAGCGCCGAGGCTGTAGCATATATAGATGGAGTGGTTTTCTTTCTCTCTCCATAAAAATCATTTTAAATCGTGCATGAAACAGAACTCTTTATTTAAAATAGTGAAGAAAAATACTAGGGGCAATGCTAATACGTGAGGAAAATTTAACGCTCGAAGGAGTCAACTCGCAATTAACGCTGCATGGCTCCCGGTCGCGCTTACTAACGTTCACGTGTGGCACACGACCCTCCGAAGTGAACAACAACTGAACCACACACGGTCAAAATATTGGAAATGTGGGCTGCACCATCTCCAATTTAAAATATTTTGGGCACTTGTATTCGGCCTAAGTTAGTGTGCCACCGTATGTACTAAGGGTTACAGCGGGTGCTAAGAAACTAGGGCGTATTGAGAGTAATTGCCATGGCGTTTATTTGTAGGGTCACTTGCAAATTGTGAAACTCTATTCTCCTCTTATTTGGTGGACGAGGCAAATCTTTTGCCCCTGTTTCGGAAAAATAAACGATTAATTCAATTTTAATTATTTAGTTTGTACACTTTGCTCTCTTCCAATAATTTTGGGCACTTGTATTCGACCTAAGTCAGTGTGCCATCGTATCTCATACTACTCCCTCCGTCTAGGTGTAAGTCACATTAGAAGGTGCAGCAGGACCAAGGTGCAAGCAGATTAGAGGATAAGGAGAAACTTGACCTGTCCTTCCTCCGATCAAAGCCCTAATTTCTGTCTCTAAAAGCAACTATTAATCACAACAATTAAGAGGTGTTGTTTTAGCTACCATGCAGGGCCACGTATTAACTTTCATGCAAGCCGACTTTGATTTCTTGACTAATCACCGCGTAGTTGTGCTCCAGGCATTGGGTTTCCGGGGGAGATAACAAGGCAAAGAAAGTAACAACGCTCGCTAGCAATGAGGCTAGGAGGGGATTGAGATGCAAAGTGAATGGAAGACGCCTAAACATTTTGGGAATATCTGATTTTCGTAAGATGACTTAACACCTAGACGGTGGGAGTACTACTCCTCAGTCCAGGTTTGATGGAATATTCGTCACCTCTTCTCTTCTTGTACGTACTCCATTTGTATCTCACTTCCTGTGGCTTCGCACTCGCACGATATTCCTATTCTACGAACCTGTGTGTGTGTTAGAGAGAGCGACACATCGACCTACTCCTACAGAGAGATGGCGTGTAGTGTACGATTTAGCCGCGATAGTCGGTGCATTCTCTCATTTCCGGGCGTCCGGTCAGGATAGCTGCCACGCCCGCTCCTGACCAGCCTAGCCCACCCAAAGCCCCTCCATCACCCGCACACGCTTCCCGCCCGACACGGTTAGTGCTGCTCCAAAGAATCAGTGATGCATTCATGCCCGGGCAGAGCGGACATGACCTCTCACTGGCGTCTGCGTTGAAGGGAGAAGCGGATTCAAGAGTGATGGTTGCTTTTCCCGTCCAAGTTACTGCTGGGTCTATGTGATTTGACGTCTCATTGGTCATTATTACTAAGGTGGTACTGTTGGAAATATGCCCTAGAGGCAATAATAAATTAGTTATTATTATATTTCCTTGTTCATGATAATCATTTATTATCCATGCTAGAATTGTATTGATAGGAAACTCAGATACATGTGTGGATACATAGGCAACACCATGTCCCTAGTAAGCCTCTAGTTGACTAGCTCGTTGATCAATAGATGGTTACGGTTTCCTGACCATGGACATTGGATGTCGTTGATAACGGGATCACATCATTAGGAGAATGATGTGATGGACAGGACCCAATCCTAAGCCTAGCACAAAGATCATGTAGTTCGTATGCTAAAGCTTTTCTAATGTCAAGTATCATTTCCTTAGACCATGAGATTGTGCAACTCCCGGATACCGTAGGAATACTTTGGGTGTGCCAAATGTCACAACGTAACTGGGTGGCTATAAAGGTACACTACAGGTATCTCCGAAAGTGTCTGTTGGGTTGGCACGAATCGAGACTGGGATTTGTCACTCCGTGTAGACGGAGAGGTATCTCTGGGCCCACTCGGTAGGACATCATCATAATGTGCACAATGTGATCAAGGAGTTGATCACGGGATGATGTGTTACGGAAAGAGTAAAGAGACTTGCCGGTAACGAGATTGAACAAGGTATCGGGATACCGACGATCGAATCTCGGGCAAGTATCGTACCGCTAGACAAAGGGAATTGTATACGGGATTGATTAAGTCCTTGACATCGTGGTTCATCAGATGAGATCATCGTGGAACATGTGGGAGCCAACATGGGTATCCAGATCCCGCTGTTGGTTATTGACCGGAGAGTCATCTCGGTCATGTCTGCATGTCTCCCGAACCCGTAGGGTCTACACACTTAAGGTTCGGTGACGCTAGGGTTATAGAGATATTAGTATGCGGTAACCCGAAAGTTTTTCGGAGTCCCGGATGATATCCCGGACGTCACGAGGAGTTCCGGAATGGTCCGGAGTTAAAGAATTATATATAGGAAGTGCTATTTCGGGCATCGGGACAAGTTTCGGGGTCACCGGTATTGTACCGGGACCACCGGAAGGGTCCCGGGGGTCCACCGGGTGGGGCCACCTGCCCCGGGGGGCACATGGGCTGTAGGGGGTGCGCCTTGGCCTATATGGGCCAAGGGCACCAGCCCCAAGAGGCCCATGCGCCAAGAGATGAGAGAAGGAAGAGTCCTAAAGGGGAAGGCACCTCCGAGGTGCCTTGGGGAGGAGGGACTCCTCCCTGGCCGCACCCTTCCTTGGAGGAAGGGCCAAGGCTGCGCCCCCCTCTCCCTTGGCCCTATATATAGTGGGGGAAGGGAGGGCAACATACCTAAGCCCTGGCGCCTCCCTCTCCCTCCCATGACACATCTCCCTCCTCCCGCAGCGCTTGGCGAAGCCCTGTTGGAATCCCGCTACTTCCACCACCACGCCGTCGTGCTGCTGGATCTCCATCAACCTCTTCTTTCCCCTTGCTGGATCAAGAAGGAGGAGACGTCGCTGCTCCGTACGTGTGTTGAACGCGGAGGTGCCGTCCGTTCGGCGCTAGGATCATCGGTGATTTGGATCACGACGAGTACGACTCCATCAACCCCGTTCTCTTGAACGCTTCCGCGCGCGATCTACAAGGGTATGTAGATCCACTCCTCCCTCGTTGCTAGATGACTCCATAGATAGATCTTGGTGACACGTAGGAAAATTTTGAATTTATGCTGCGTTCCCCAACAGTGGCATCATGAGCTAGGCCTATGCGTAGTTCTATGCACGAGTAGAACACAAAGTAGTTGTGGGCGTTGATTTTGTTCAATATGCTTACCGTTACTAGTCCAATCTTGATTCAGTGGCATTGTGGGATGAAGCGGCCCGGACCGACCTTACACGTACTCTTACGTGAGACTGGTTCCACCGACTGACATGCACTAGTTGCATAAGGTGGCTAGCGGGTGTCTGTCTCTCCCACTTTAGTTGGATCGGATTCGATGAAAAGGGTCCTTATGAAGGGTAAATAGCAATTGGCATATCACGTTGTGGTTTTTGCGTAGGTAAGAAACGTTCTTGCTAGAAACCCATAGCAGCCACGTAAAACATGCAAACCAACAATTAGAGGACGTCTAACTTGTTTTTGCAGGGTATGCTATGTGATGTGATATGGCCAAAGGATGTGATGAATGATATATGAGATGATCATGTTTTTGTAATAGGAATCACGACTTGCATGTCGATGAGTATGACAACCAGCAGGAGCCATAGGAGTTGTCTTAATTTATTTATGACCTGCGTGTCAACATAAACGTCATGTAATTACTTTACTTTATTGCTAACCGTTAGCTGTAGTAGTAGAAGTAATAGTTGACGAGACAACTTCATGAAGACACGATGATAGAGATCATGATGATGGAGATCATGGTGTCATGCCGGTGACGATGATGATCATGGAGCCCCGAAGATGGAGATCAAAAGGAGCAAAGTGATGATGGCCATATCATGTCACTATTTGATTGCATGTGATGTTTATCATGTTTATGCATCTTGTTTACTTAGAACGACGGTAGTAAATAAGATGATCCCTCATAATAATTTCAAGAAAGTGTTCCCCCTAACTGTGCACCATTGCGACAGTTCGTTGTTTGAAGCACCACGTGATGATCGGGTGTTAGATTCTAACGTTCACATACAACGGGTGTAAGACAGATTTACACACGCGAAACACTTAGGTTGACTTGACGAGCCTAGCATGTACAGACATGGCCTCGGAACACAAGAGACCGAAAGGTCGAGCATGAGTCGTATAGAAGATACGATCAACATGAAGATGTTCACCGATGTTGACTAGTCCGTCTCACGTGATGATCGGACATGGCCTAGTTGACTCGGATCATGTAATCACTTAGATGACTAGAGGGATGTCTATCTGAGTGGGAGTTCATAAGATGAACTTGTTTATCCTAAACATAGTCAAAAGGGATTTTGCAAATTATGTCGTAGCTCGCGCTTTAGTTCTACTGTTTAGATATGTTCCTAGAGAAAATTTTAGTTGAAAGTTGGTAGTAGCAATTATGCTGACTAGGTCCGTAAATTGAGGATTGTCCTCATTGCTTCATAGAAGGCTTATGTCCTTAATGCACCGCTCAGTGTGCTGAACCTCGAACGTCGTCTGTGGATGTTGCGAACATCTGACATACACATTTTGATAACTACGTGATAGTTCAGTTAAACGGTTTAGAATTGAGGCACCGAAGACGTTTTGAAACGTCGCGAAACATATGAGATGTTTCGAGGGCTGAAATTGGGATTTCAGGCTCGTGCCCACGTCAAGAGGTATAAGACCTCCGACGATTTTCTTAGCCTGCAAACTAAGGAGGAAAGCTCAATTGTTGTGCTTGTGCTCAGATTGTCTGAGTACAACAATCGCTTGAATCGAGTGGGAGTTGATCTTCCAGATGAAATAGTGATGGTTCTCCGAAGTCATTACCACCAAGCTACTTGAGCTTCGTGATGAACTATAATATATCAGGGACATATATGATGATCCTTGAGATATTCGCGATGTTTGACACCACAAAAATAGAGATCAAGAAGGAGCATCAATTGTTGATGGTTGGTGAAACCACTAGTTTCAAGAAGGGCAAGGGCAAAAAGGGATGCTTCATGAAACGGCAAATCAGCTGCTGCTCTAGTGAAGAAACCCAAGGTTGAACCCAAACCCGAGACTAAGTGCTTCTGTAATAAAGGGAACAACCACTGGAGCAGAATTACCCTAGATACTTGGTAGATAAGAAGGCTGGCAAGGTCAATAGAAGTATATTGGATATACATTGTGTTGATGTGTACTTTACTAGTACTCCTAGTAGCACCAGGGTATTAGATACCGGTTCGGTTGCTAAGTGTTAGTAACTCGAAATAAAAGCTACGGAATAAACGGAGACTAGCTAAAGGTGAGCTGACGATATGTGTTGGAAGTGTTTCCAATGTTAATATGATCAAGCATCGCACGCTCCCTCTACCATCGAGATTGGTGTTTGCGTTGAGCATAGATATAACTGGATTATGTCTATCGCAATACGGTTATTCATTTAAGGAGAATAATGGTTACTCTATTTATTTGAATAATACCTTCAATGGTCTTGCACCTAAAATGAATGGTTCATTGAATCTCGATCGTAGTGATACACATGTTCGTGCCAAAAAATAGTAATGAAAGTACCACCTACTTGTGGCACTGCCACGTAAGTCATATCGGTATAAAACGCATGAAGAAGCTCCATGTTGATGGATCTTTGGGCTCACTCGTTTTTGAAAAGTTTGAGGCATGCGAACCATGTCTATTGGTGTATATGCATGATGAAACTCCATGCAAATGGACCATTTGGACTCACTTGATTTTGAATCACTTGAGACATGCAAATCATACCACATGGGCAAGATGACTGAAAGCCTCGTTTTCAGTAAAATGGAACTAGAAAGCAACTTGTTGGAAGTAATACATTTTGATGTGTGCAGTCCAATGAGTGCTGAGGCGTGTAGTGGATGTCGTTATGTTCTTACTTCACAGATGATTTGAGTAGATGTTGAGTATATTTACTTGATGAATCACGAGTCTGAATTATTGAAAGGTTCAAGTAATTTCAGGGTGAAGTTGAAAGATCATCGTGACAAGAGGATAAAAGATCTATGATATGATCATAGAGATGAATATCTGAATTACGAGTTTGGCACAGAATTAAGACATTGTGGAAATTGTTTCACAACTAATACAGCCTGGAACACCATAGTGTGATGGTGTGTCCGAACATCATAACTGCACCCTATTGGATATGATGCATACCATGATGTCTCTTATCGAATTACCACAATAGTTTATGGGTTAGGCATTAGAGACAACCACATTCACTTTAAAAGGGCACCACGTAGTTCCGATGAGATGACACCGTATGAACTATGGTTTAGAGAAACCTAAGCTGTCATTTCTTAGAAGTTTGGGGCTGCGACGCTTATGTGAAAAAGTTTCAGGCTGATAAGCTCGAACCCAAAGCGGATAAATGCATCTTCATAGGACACCCAAAACAGTTGGGTATACCTCCTGTCTCAGATCTGAAAGCAATAAGGGATTGTTTCTAGAATCGGGTCCTTTCTCGAGGAAAAGTTTCTCTCGAAAGAATTGAGTGGGAGGATGGTGGAGACTTGATGAGGTTATTGAACCGTCTCTTCAACTAGTGTGTGGCAGGGCACAGGAGTTGTTCCTGTGGCACCTACACCAATTGAAGTGGAAGCTTATGATAGTGATCATGAAACTTCAGATCAAGTCACTACCAAACCTCGTGGGATGACAAGGATGCGTACTACTTCAGAGTGGTACGTAATCCTGTCTTGGAAGTCATGTTGCTAGACAACAATGAACCTACGAGCTATGGAGAAGAGATGGTGGGCCTGGATTCCAAAATGGCCCGAGGCCATATAATCCGAGAGAGGATCCATATATGAAAACAAAATGTAGACTTTGAAAGAGCTACTTGATGATCGTAAGGCTGTTAGGTACATATGGATTTTTAAAAGGAAGACGGACAATGATGGTAAGTATCACCATTAAGAAAGCTCGACTTGTCGTTAAGATGTTTTCTGACAAGTTCAAGGAGTTGACTACGATGAGACTTTCTCACTCGTAGCGATGCTAAGGGTCTGTTGGAATTATATTAGCGATTACTGCATTATTTATGAAATCTTGCAGATAGGATGTCAAAACATTGTTTCCTCGACGATTTTCTTGAGGAAAGGTTGTATGTGATACAACCGGAAGGTTTTGTCAATCTTGAAAGATGCTAATAAGTATGCAAAGCTCCAGCAATCCTTCTAAGGACTGGAGTAAGCATCTCGGAGTTGGAATGTATGCTTTGATAAGATGATCAAAGTTTTGGGTGTATACAAAGTTTATGAGAAACTTGTATTTCCAAAGAAGTGAGTGGGAGCACTATAGAATTTCTGATAAATATATGTTGACATATTGTTGATCAGAAATGACGTAGAATTTTTGGAAAGCATATAGGGTTATTTGGAAAGTGTTTTTCAATGGAAAGCCTGGATTAAGCTACTTGAACATTGAGCATCAAGATCTATAAGGATAGATCAAAACGCTTAATGGTACTTTCAAATGAGCACATACCTTGACATGATCTTGAAGGTGTTCAAGATGGATCAGTCAAAGAAGGAGTTCTTGCCTGAGTTGTAAGGTATGAAGTTAAGACTTAAAGCTCGACCACGACAGAATAGAGAGAAAGGAACAAGGTCGTCCCCTATGCTTAAGACATAGGCTCTACAGTATGCTATGCTGTGTACCGCACCTGAAATGTGCCTTGCCATGAGTCAGTCAAGGGGTACAAGAGTGATCCAAGAATGGATCATAGGACAGCGGTCAAAGTTATCCTTAGTAACTAGTGGACTAAGGAATTTTCTCGATTATGGAGGTGGTAAAAGAGTTCGTAGTAAAGGGTTACGCCGATGCAAACTTTGACACTAACCAGATTATTCTGAGTAGTAAAATGGATTCGTATAGTAGAACAGTTATTTGGAATAGCTCCAAATGTAGCGTAGTAGTTACATCTACAAGATGACATAAGAAATTTGCGAAGTACATACGGATCTGAAAGATTCAAACCCGTTGACTATAACATCTCTCACAAGCATAACATGTTCAAACCCAGAACTCATCGAGTGTTAATCACATGGTAATGTGAAGTAGATTATTGACTCTAGTAAACTCTTTGGGTGTTAGTCACATGGGGATGTGACCTTGAGTGTTAGTCACATAGCGATGTGAACTAGATTATTGACTCTAGTGCAAGTGGGAGACTGTTGGAAATATACCCTAGAGGCAATAATAAATTAGTTATTATTATATTTCCTTGTTCATGATAATCGTTTATTATCCATGCTAGAATTGTATTGATAGGAAACTCAGATACATGTGTGGATACATAGACAACACCATGTCCCTAGTAAGCCTCTAGTTGACTAGCTCGTTGATCAATAGATGGTTATGGTTTCCTGACCATGGAAATTGGATGTCGTTGATAACGGGATCACATCATTAGGAGAATGATGTGATGGACAAGACCCAATCCTAAGCCTAGCACAAAGATCGTGTAGTTCGTATGCTAAAGCTTTTCTAATGTCAAGTATCATTTCCTTAGACCATGAGATTGTGCAACTCCCGGATACCGTAGGAATACTTTGGGTGTGCCAAACGTCACAACGTAACTGGGTGGCTATAAAGGTACACTACAGGTATCTCCGAAAGTGTCTGTTGGGTTGGCACGAATCGAGACTAGGATTTGTCACTCCATGTAAACGGAGAGGTATCTCTGGGCCCACTCGGTAGGACATCATCATAATGTGCACAATGTGATCAAGGAGTTGATCACGGGATGATGTGTTACGGAACGAGTAAAAGAGACTTGCCGGTAACGAGATTGAACAAGGTATCGGGATACCGACGATCGAATCTCGGGCAAGTATCGTACCGCTAGACAAAGGGAATTGTATACGGGATTGATTAAGTCCTTGACATCGTGGTTCATCCGATGAGATCATCGTGGAACATGTGGGAGCCAACATGGGTATCCAGATCCCGCTGTTGGTTATTGACCGGAGAGTCATCTCGGTCATGTCTGCATGTCTCCCGAACCCGTAGGGTCTACACACTTAAGGTTCGGTGACGCTAGGGTTATAGAGATATTAGTATGCGGTAACCCGAAAGTTGTTCGGAGTCCCGGATGATATCCCGGACGTCACGAGGAGTTCCGGAATGGTCCGGAGGTAAAGAATTATATATAGGAAGTGCTATTTCGGGCATCGGGACAAGTTTTGGGGTCACCGGTATTGTACCGGGACCACCGGAAGGGTCCCGGGGGTCCACCGGGTGGGGCCACCAGCCCCGGGGGGCCACATGGGCTGTAGGGGGTGCGCCTTGGCCTATATGGGCCAAGGGAACCAGCCCCAAGAGGCCCATGCGCCAAGAGATGAGAGAAGGAAGAGTCCTAAAGGGGGAAGGCACCTCCGAGGTGCCTTGGGGAGGAGGGACTCCTCCCTGGCCGCACCCTTCCTTGGAGGAAGGGCCAAGGCTGCCCCCCCCCTCTCCCTTGGCCCTATATATAGTGGGGGAAAGGGAGGGCAGCAATATCTAAGCCCTGGCGCCTCCCTCTCCCTCCCATGATACACCTCCCTCCTCCCGCAGCGCTTGGCGAAGCCCTGTTGGAATCCCGCTACTTCCACCACCACGCCGTCGTGCTGCTGGATCTCCATCAACCTCTCCTTTCCCCTTGCTGGATCAATAAGTAGGAGACGTCACTGCTCCGTACGTGTGTTGAACGCGGAGGTGCCGTCCGTTCGGCGCTAGGATCATCGGTGATTTGGATCACGACGAGTACGACTCCATCAACCCCGTTCTCTTGAACGCTTCCGCGCGCGATCTACAAGGGTAAGTAGATCCACTCCTCCCTCGTTGCTAGATGACTCCATAGATAAATCTTGGTGACACGTAGGAAAATTTTGAATTTATGCTACGTTCCCCAACAGGTACGACTGCTGAATATCCCATGCTTCAGCCAAAGGAGGTACTAGATTACAATTTTCTCCATTCTTACAGCAGAGGAGTGCGAAAGCAGTGAAAACACGCAGGCTCAGTGATTACATGGCCCACCTCACACTATCGTCGTATATTCTGGGCACTGTGCGACACCTAACTTTTTACATAGTAGTATAGTATGTACTGTAATTTCTCGGCGAGATAAATTTGTACAATGCTAACAAAGCAATGATGTCTTCTCAAAATAACAGGGCCAAAGAAAGTTATCCCTACAAAATCATATAGTCTGGCTATGCTCTATCTTCGTCACACAAAGTATTTAATCATGCACAACCCCGATGACAAGCCAACCAATTGTTTCATACGTCTGATGTTCTCAAACTTTTTCAATCTTCACGCAATATATGAGAGCGAGCCATGGATATAGCACTATAGGTGGAATAGAATGGTGGTTGTGGAGAAGACAAAAAGGAGAAGATAGTCTCACATCAACTAGGCGTATCAACGGGCTATGGAGATGCCCATCAATAGATATCAATGTGAGTGAGTAGGGATTGTCATGCAACGGATGCACTAGAGCTATAAGTGTATGAAAGCTCAACAAAAGAAACTAAGTGGGTGTGCATCCAAGTTGCTTGCTCACGAAGACCTAGGGCATTTCGAGGAAGCCCATCATTGGAATATATCAAGTTCTACAATATGAAATTCCCACTATTATATGAAATTGACAACATAGGAGACTCTCTATCATGAAGATCATGGTGCTACTTTGAAGCACAAGTGTGGTAAAAGGATAGTAACATTGTCCCTTCTCTCTTTTTTATTTTTTTATTTGGGCCTTCTTTTATGGCCTCTTTTTTTCCTCTTTTTTTCGTCCGGAGTCTCATCCCGACTTGTGGGGGAATCATAGTCTCCATCATCCTTTCCTCACTTGGGACAATGCTCTAATAATGATGATCATCACACTTCTATTTACTTACAACTCAAGAATTACAACTCGATACTTAGAACAAAATATGACTATATGAATGCCTCTGCGGTGTACCAGGATATGCAATGAATCAAGAGTGACATGTATGAAATAATTATAAAGGTGGCTTTGCCACAAATACGATGACAACTACATGATCATGCAAAGCAATATGACAATGATGAAGCGTGTCACAACAAATGGAACGGTGGTAAGTTGCATGGCAATATATCTCGGAATGGCTATGGAAATGCCATAGTAGGTAGGTATGGTGGCTGTTTTGAGGAAGGTATATGGTGGGTGTATGGTACCGGCGAAAGTTGCACGGTACTAGAGAGGCTAGCAATGGTGGGAGGGTGAGAGTGCGTATAATCCATTCACTCAACATTAGTCATAAAGAACTCACATACTTACTGCAAAAATCTATTAGTTATCAAAACAAAGTACTACGCGCCTGCTCCTAGGGGGATAGATTGGTAGGAAAAGACCATCGCTCGTCCCCGACCGCCACTCATAAGGAAGACAATCAATAAATAAAGCATGGTCCGACTTCATCACATAACGGTTCACCATACGTGCATGCAACGCGAATCATAAACTTTAGAACAAGTATTTCTCAAATTCACAAATACTCAAATAGCATGACTCTAATATCACCATCTTCATATCTCAAAACAATCGTCAAGTATCAAACTTCTCATAGTATTCAATGCACTTTTTATGAAAGTTTTTATTATACCCATCTTGGATGCCTATCATATTAGGACTAATTTTATAGCCAAAGAAAATTACCATGCCGTTCTAAAAGACTCTAAAAATAATATAAGTGAAGCATTAGAGATCAATAATTCCTATAAAATAGAACCACCACCGTGCTCTTAAAAAGGATATAAGTGAAGCACTAGAGCAAAATTTTCTAGCTCAAAAGATATAAGTGAAGCACACAGAGTATTCTAATAAATTCCAATTCATGTGTGACTCTCCAAAAGGTGTGTACATCAAGGATTATTGTGGTAAACTAAAAATCAAAGACTCCAATCATACAAGATGCTCCAAGCAAAACACATATCATGTGGTGAATAAAAATATAGCCTCAAGTAAAGTTACTGATGGACGAAGACGAAAGAGGGGATGCCTTCCGGGGCATCCCCAAGCTTAGGATTTTGGTTGTCCTTGAATTTTACCTTGGGGTGCCTTGGGCATCCCCAAGCTTTGGCTCTTGCCACTCCTTATTCCAAAATCCATCAAATCTTTGCCGAAAACTTGAAAACTTCACAACACAAAACTCAATAGAAAATCTCATGAGCTCCGTTAGTATAAGAAAACAAACCACCACTTCAAGGTACTGTAATGAACTCATTATTTACTTATATTTGTGTTAAACCTACTGTATTACAACTTCTCTATGGTTCATACCTCCCTATACTAGCCATAGATTCATCAAAATAAGCAAACAACACACGAAAAACAGAATCTGTCAAAAACAGAACACCCTGTAGTAATCTGTAGGTTTCAAATACTTCTGTAACCCCCAAAATTCTGAAATAAATTGGTGGACGTGAGGAATTTTTCTATTAATCATCTTCAAAAATAATCAACCTAATCGCACTCTCCAGTAAAAAAATGGCAGCAAATCTCGTGAGCGCTAAAGTTTCTGTTTTTTACAGCAAGATCGCAAAGACTTCTCCCAAGTCTTCCCAAAGGTTCTACTTGGCACAAACACTAATTGAAAACATAAAACCACATCTAAACAGAATCTAGATGAATTATTTATTACTAAACAGGAACAAAACAACAAGAAACAAAAATAAAATTGGGTTGCCTCCCAAAAAGCGCTATCGTTTAACTCCCCTAGCTAGGCATAAAAACAAGAATAGATCTAGGTATTGTCATCTTTGGTATGCAATCCATAAGTGGCTCTCATAATAGATTCATAAGGTAATTTAAGTTTCTTCCTATGGAACTGTTCCATGCCTTTCCTTAACGGAAATTGGAATCTAATATTTGCTTCTTTCATATCAATAATTGCACCAATCGTTCCAAGGAAAGGTGTACCGAGAATAATAGGACATGCAGGATTGCAATCTATATCAAGAATAATGAAATCTCCGAGCACATAATTCCTATTTGCAACATTAATAACATCATTAATCCTTCCCATCGGTTTCTTAATAGTGGAATCCGCAAGATGCAAATTTAAAGAACAATCATCAAATTCACGGAAACCTAACACATCACTCAAAGTTTTTGGAATCGTAGAAACACTAGCACCCAAATCACATAAAGCATAGCATTCATGATCTTTAATTTTAATTTTAATAGTAGGTTCCCACTCATCATAAGGTTTTCTAGGGATAGAAACATCTGATTCAAGCTTTTCTTCATAGGATTGCATTAAAGCATCAACGATATGTTTGGTAAAAGCTTTATTATGACTATAAGCATGAGGAGAATTTAGCACAGATTGCAACAAGGAAATAAAATCTATCAAAGAGCAATTATCATAATTAAATTCCTTGAAATCCAAAATAGTGGGTTCAGTGATATGTAAAGTTTTAACCTCTTCAATCTCACTTTTACCAATTTTCGCATCAAGATCTAAAAACTCCAGATCATTGGGACGCCTTTTAGCTAAAGTTGACACATCTCCAGTCCCATATTTATCAAGATTCATATTGCAAAACAAAGATTTAATAGGGGACACATCAATCACTTTTAGATCTTCATCCTTTTTATCGTCTAACTCTTCTGGTTTGGCGGCCATCTTATTAACTAAGGTGGCCTGCTTATCCGAAATTTGGGCAATTAAGTTTTCAAGATGAGCAAACTGAGATTTCAAACCATAAAATTCTTAGACATATCATCGAGCTCTTTATTCATGTAATCCATAAAACTTTTTTGCTCTTTAAGCTCATTTCTGAAGAAATTATTATGCTCAAATTGCAAGGACATAAAACTTATAATGTTGTTTTCAATTTCTCCCAACCTTCTATGTTGAAGATCAATACTTTTTGGAAGAGACATTGTGACACACAAACACACAAGAAGCAAGCAAAAAGAGACGGACGGAAAAGAGGCGAATAGAAAAGAGGGCGAATAAAATGGCAAGGGTGAAGTGGGGGAGAGTAAAACGAGAGGCAAATGGCAAATAATGTAATGCGAGGGATAAGAGTTTGTGATGGGTACTTGGTATGTATTCACTTGTGCGTAGATCTCCCCGACAATGGTGGCAGAAATGGCGTGTTGACGGGAGATCAAATCTTGATTTGACTTGGTGCAACCTCCCCGGCAACAGTGCTAGAAATCCTTCTTGCTACCTCTTGAGCATGCATTGGTTTTCCCTTGTTGAGGAAAGGGTGATGCAACAAAGTAGCGTAAGTATTTCCCTCAGTTTTTGAGAACCAAGGTATCAATCCAGTAGGAGACTACACACAAGTCCCTTAGTACCTGTACAAACAAACAAGAACCTCGCAACCAACGCAATAAAGGGGTTGTCAATCCCTTCACAGTCACTTACGAAAGTGAGATCTGATAGAGATAATAAGATAAATATTTTTGGTATTTTTATTGTATAGATTGGAAAATAAAGATTGCAAAATAAACAATGATAGAAATAGCAAGTTGATAGGAAAATAATATGATGGAAGATAGACCCGGTGGCCATAGGTTTCACTAGTGGCTTCTATCAAGATAGCAAATTCTACGGTGGGTGAACAAATTACTGTCGAGCAATTGATAGAAAAGTGTGTAGTTATGAGAATATCTAGGCATGATCATGTATATAGGCATCACGTCGGCGACAAGTAGACCGAAACGATTCTGCATCTACTACTATTACTCCACACATCGACCGCTATCCAGCATGCATCTAGATTATTAAGTTCATAAGAACAGAGTAACACATTAGCCAAGATGACATGATGTAGAGGGATAAACTTAAGCAATATGATATAAACCCCATATTTTTATCCTCGATGGCAATAATACAATACGTGCCTTGCTGCCCCTGCTGTCACTGGGAAAGGACGCCGCAAGATTGAACCTGAAGCTAAGCACTTCTCCCATTGCAAGTAAGATCAATCTAGTAGGCCAAACCAAACTGATAATTCGAAGAGACTTGCAAAGATATTAAATCATGCATAAAAGAATTCATTGAAGAATCAAATATTGTGCATAGATAATCTTGATCATAAAACCACAATTCATCGGATCTCGACAAACACACCGCAAAAAGAATTACATCGAATAGATCTACAAGAGTATCGAGGAGAACTTTGTATTGAGATCCAAAGAGAGAGAAGAAGCCATCTAGCTAATAACTATGGACCCGAAGGTCTGTGGTAAACTACTCACACATCATCGAAGAGGCTATGGTGTTGATGTAGAAGCCCTCGATGATCGATTCCCCCTTCGGCGGAGTGCTAAAAAGGCCCCAAGATGGGATCTCACGGGTAAAGAAGGTTGCAGTGGTGGAAATAGGGTTTTGTGGTGCTCCCTGATGTTTTCAGGGTATATGGGTATATATAGCAGGTAGAAGTATGTCGGTGGAGCTGTGAGGGGCCCATGAGGGTGGGGGCGCGCTCTCCTGCCTCGTGGCCTCCTCGCTTCTTTCTTGACGTCCACTCCAAGTCTCCTGGACCACGTTTGTTCCAAAAATAACACTGCCGAAGGTTTCATTCCGTTTGGATTCCGTTTGATATTCCTTTTCTGTGAAACACTGAAATAGGCAAAAAAACAGCAATTTGCACTAGGCCTTTGGTTAGTAGGTTAGTCCCAAAAATAATATAAAAAGGTATATTAAAGCCCATTAAACATCCAAAACAGATAATGTAATAGCATGGAACAATCAAAAATTATATATACATTGGAGATGTATCAGTAACATGGTCTTTTAGCATGTCATTTAATAACCTCTAGTCCATGTTTAGTCCCGGGAATCAAGCAGGTAGGGACTAGGGACTTTTTAGTTGGGACTAAAGGACTTTTTTAGTCCCAACTAGGACTTTTTAACCAAACAGGGCCTTAGATTAACAACAGCTAGAGAGTTGCACGGGACAGTGGACGCACCAGCACGATGTGCATCTACCGATGTATAAAGGGGTGATGCACAGTCTGTTGCAACAAAGAACAAACAACCAAGGAGCATATTTGTGTTCGTCCTAGTTTTGTTATCTTTAGACAGCTTTCACTATGTGAGGGCAGCAAATCTAGTCCTGCTCAAACTCTACAGCCCTGTCCCCCAAAACAAAAAGATTAGTTCATTAAAGATGTGCACACTGCGTTTGTCATTGTTTTCCCTTTTCGACCAACGTAGGTGCTGGGTAGCTAGTCTGTACTAATTTCCCCCTTCCTTTCCTCTTTGAACCACGTCCTAGATTCATGCTATAAAACTTTCCCCACAACTTTCCCCCTTCCTTTCCTCTTTGAACCACGTCCTAGATTCATGCTATACAAATTTCGCCAATACTTTCTTGTTTGATCCAACACCTAGATTCGAGTGCAGAAGCGGAAAAAGCCCACATGCAGCTAGAGCAATGCATGTGGAATAAGTAAATTATACCTTAAGGTTCTCGGGGTGTGGCTCAGTGGTCAGCCGGAGGCCGATCTTCCCACACTATCTACAGCAGCAAGGAAGAAGGGTTCGGAGGCCCTCCCGCACCGCTGCTGGGTGAAAGAGAACAGTTGCGCCGATAGTGGACTCCCTCCCTCGCCAACGGCGACAGCGTTAAGCCTCCTTCCCTTCCTGGCGCACAGATCCTACCTGCTCTTTGACCAGCAGCGAGGGGAGAGAGAGAGGCCAATGAAGTCTTGTTTAGATCTGGAGAGGGTGAGAGAATGTGAAGAGAGCAACTACAAGCGTTGAGGCTCCAGCGTGTATATATATAGTGGAGAGAGAGTGTGAAGAGTGCAAACCCTAGAAAACAAGCGTCGAGGCTGTAGCGTATATAGATGGAGTGGTTTTCTTTTTCTCTCCATAAAAATCATTTTAAATTGTGCACGAAATGGAACTCTTTATTTAACATAGTGAAGAAAAATACTAGGGGCAATGCTAATATGTGAGGAAACTTTAACACTTGAAGGAGTCAACTCGCAATTAGCGATGCATGCCTCCCGGTCGCGCTAACTAACGTTCACGTGTGGTACATGACCCTCCGAAGTGAACAACAACTGAACCACACAAGGTTAAAATATCAGAAATGTGGGCTGCACCATCCTCCAATTTTAATTATTCTGGGCATTTGTATTCGGCCTAAGTCAGTGTGCCACCATATGCACTAAGGGTTACAACGGGTGCTAAGAAACTAGGCGTATTGAGAGTAATTGCCATGGCGTTTATTTGTAGGGTCACTTGCAAATTGTGAAACTCTATTCTCCTCTTATTTAGTGGACGAGGAAAATCTTTTGCCTCCGTTTCGAAAAAATAAACGAGAAATTCAATTTTAATTATTTAGTTTGTACACTTTGCCCTCTTCCAATAATTTTGGGCACTTGTATTCGACCTAAGTCAGTGTGCCACCATATCTCGTACTACTCCCTCCGTCTAGGTGTAAGTCATGTTAGAAGGTGGAGCGGGACCAAGGTGCAAGCAGATTGGAGGAGAAGGAGAAACTTGAGAGGTCCTTCCTCCAATCAAAGCCCTAATTTCTGTCTCTAAACACAACTATTAATCACAACAATTAAGAGATGTCGTTTTAGCTACCATGCAGGGCCACGTCTTAACTTGGATGCAAGCCGACTTTGATTTCTTGACTAATCAACACGTAGTTGCGCTCCATGAATTGGGTTTTTGAGGGAGATTACAAGGCAGAGTAAGTAACAACGCTCGCTAGCAATGAGGCTAGGAGGGGATTGAGATGCGAAGTTAATGGGCGACGCCTAAACATTTTGGGAATATCTAATTTTCATAAGATGACTTAACACCTAGACGGTGGGAGTACTACTCCTCAGTCCAGGTGTGATGGAATATTCGTCACCTCTTCTCTTCTTATACGTACTCCTTCTGTATCTCACTTCCTGTGGCTTCGCACTCGCACGATATTCCTATTCTATGAACCAGTGTGTGTGTGTGTGCATGTGTATGCGTGTGTGTGTGTGTGTTTAACAGCGCGTGTGTGTGTGTTAGAGAGAGCGACACATCGACCTACTCCTACAGATAGATGGTGTGTAGTGTATGATTTAGCCACGATAGTCGGTGCATCCTCTCGTTTCCGGGCGTCCGGTCGGGATAGCTGCCACGCCCGCTCCTGACCAGCCTGGCCCACCCAAAGCCCCTCCATTGCTCGCACGCACTTCCCGCCCGAAACAGTCAGCGCTGCTCCAAAGAATCAGTGTTGCATTCATGCCCGGGCAGAGCTGACATGACCTCTCACCGGCGTCTGCGTTGAACAGAGAAGCGGATTCAAGAGTGATGGTTGCTTTGTCCGTCCAACTTACTGCTGGGTCTATGTGATTTGACGTCTCATTGGTCACTATTACTAAGGTGGTACGACTGCTGAATGTCCCATGCTTCAGCAAAAGGAGGTACTAGATTACAATTTTCTCCATTCTTACAGCGGAGGAGTGTGAAAGCAGTGAAAACACGCAGGATCAGTGATCACATGGCCCACCTCACACCATCACCATATATTCTAGACACCGTTCGACAACTAACTTTTTACATGGTAGTATAGTATGTACTGTAATTTCTCAGTGAGATAAATTTGTTAATGCTATGAAGCTTCCAGCTTCTGTTTCATGTATCTTGCATCCAAGGTTTCCCTGTTGCAACATTTCATCAAATACAAAGGAGACTAACATGCATGCTATTGCATCCAAGGTTTCCCCATTGCAACATTTCATCAAATACAAAGGAGACTAACAGGCATGCTATTGCATCTCAATGATTGACAGATCATAGCCAATATGTACTCCCTCTGTTCCAAAATAAGTGTCTCAACTTTATGCAAACTTTAGTACAAAGTTGTACTACTACTAAAGTTGACACTTATTTCGGAATAGAGACAACTAAAGAAAAAATGATCCATGTAGTCCCTAGCCCTTGAACCCTAAACCCTAACCAGGCTTTAATTTTCTGGCTACGTTGAAGCTTCTGAAGAAATGAAGAAGTTTGCAACCCTTTGACCATCGGATCATTTTGTGTAGTTTCACTAAAATCGAGATGAGTATCCCTGTGGCAAAGAAATTGAAGAAGTGTGATTAGAATAAGATTACTGGGACTAGTTGATGAGATAATCTCATCACAAATACAGTAGAAGCCAGTAGAGGTATGTGCGGGGCAAAGAACTAGAGAAATATCCACATGGAGCGATGTGGGCAGCTGGGGCAGTGGTGCAAGCCGGCTGTAAGGAAGTTGTACATGAGGGATGTCGGGACATAGCTCAACCTAGAGGAGGGCGGCAGGAGGCGGCAACTGCCCACGTCACGGCAGTGAGAAAGGGATGAAGGCAACCTCACCGACTTTGTGAGAGAGAATGGCGGGGACCCCTGATCGGGATGTGCCGACAGTGGGTTTTCGCCGTCGGCGACGGTGACCGCATCTACACAAAGCATCTACCCCTTCCCCCGGCGGACGGGATATGCCCGGATGTTAGAGATATGGCCTCAGTCATTTTGTGCGAGAGAGTGTGACGAGAGCAACCCCAACAAGCAACCATGTAGGCTCGTCCTAGCTATGTATATAGTGGAGTGGTTTCCTTTTGTCTCCATATGAACCTTTTTATATGGCGTACGTTCTAGTGAAGAAGAAAGACCTTTATTTATAAATGACGCGGTACCGTTCATGCGTGGTTCCCGACCCTCCATTATTTATAAGTGAGTAACTACTACTAGACGTGTCAAATTATCACCACTACAAAAAAAAGACACATCCGTGACATTTTGGGCCGAACGGATTTTTTTCTGTCATACTTATGACACTTCTATGATGATAACTGTGACAAAACCCGGTATCATCATAGATCTGGTGGGCTCCTACTTCTATGACAAAAAATCATGACGGAAAATGGGCTTTTCGTCCTGGGCGGGCCGGAGACGCAACTGCATGACATTCTTTGGGCCGTCCATGACGGAAAAACCGTGGTAGAAGCGAGGGCGAGGAAAATATCGGGTTGTTCCTGGTTACGGTGGGTGGTCGGGGCCGAGTGATGCACGGAGTTTTGCGCATTTCTCTTGTACACGCACGCGCGTGGGTGAGAGGCGCTGGGCTCTAACTGAACCCGAGCGAGGCATTCGCCTACTGAACCCGAGTGACTGCACTGCAGGCTACGCATTACTGAACCCGAGCGAACGATCGATGGCTGTTAACTGAACCCGATCGAGCAATTCCTTCGCTACTGCTGCTAACTGAAGCCGATCGATGCTGCCTCTGGATGAACAGTGAGTGTTGCTGGGGGGGTTTGGATGAATAGTTCCTGGTGGGGGTGGATGAATAGGACCCCGTGGTGTTGCCTCTGGATGAACAGGACCCCGATCGATCGAGCTGGTTGGGGCTGGATGAACGGCACCCCATGGAGGGTTGGATGAATAGTAGATGGTGGTGGGTTGGATGAACAGTAGCCCGTGGAGGGGTGGTTGAATAGGAGCCCATGGAGAAGGATGGTTGAACAGTAGTCGGTGGAGTAGCGCGGGGTGGAGGCTGGATGAACAGGAGCCCGTGGATGAACAGTCGCAACTGGAGGCTGGAGGAGGTCGACGGTGGATGAACAGTAGCCCGTGGAAGCTGGAGGGGGTCGACGGTGGAGATGAACAGTATCTCGTGGAGTCCCGTTTTGCGGTACGCCACACCCCTCCCGATGAACAGGACCCCCGTTTCAACCGTAGCACTCCAACACAAGTCTGTTTCCTCCGTTTTGCGGTACGCCACACCCCTCCCGATTAACAGGACCCCGTTTCGACCGTAGGAGATCCGTTTCCTCCGTTTTGCCGTTCCATCCAAGCCGGTTGTTCCGTCCAAGCCGGTTGGCTCCCACGCGTTCTGTTGCCTCCCGATGAACACGACGCATTCCGTTGCCTCCCCATGAACACGATGATGGCGTTGTTGTTTTTTTTGCGGGCGACGACGACGATGTTTCTCCGTTCCGACCCAGCCATGTACACGAGCCTTGGCCACACGTATGCGCGAGTAGGCGTTCGAGACCCCGCCTGTATGTACGTTCCTGGCCGTATTTTCTTTCTTGCACACTGGCCGCTGTACGTACGTGTACATGCTACGTGCGCGCCTCTACTACGACACGTGTGCGCGTCTACATCGACCAGTATGCACGTACACGTTCGCGACCAGAATGACAATGCTACGTACGCTTCGACCAGGTGGGTCCCGACGGTCAGGCACTTCCTTGCGTGCGAAGATGTAGCTAGTGGGTCCCGGCAGTCAGGGGGGCGAATCATTTTTTGCCTAGACACACTTCCTTGCGTGCGAAGATGTCGCTGGTAGGTCCCAGTAGTCAGGGGGAAACATTTTTTCGTGAAATATGGTTGCCCATCCGGTGGGTACCCGCTGTCAGGTGGAGGAATCATTATTTTCCACGTAATAAGGAGACACTTCCTTGCTGCGGTCGTGGACCCAGCTGTCAGCCTCTCCACGTACAGTCCACGTCCGATGGAAGCCATTCCTTGACCACGTTGACCACGCTGAGCCGAGAGCACCAGGGCGATGGACGACGGCGAGGCCTAGGAAGGGGACGACGCGGAGCCGGGGAAGATGCGGCAGTGGATGCCCATGCGTAGAGGAGTATGAGGGTTCACTGGTTCGCTGCGGTTTGAGGCTTCCGTCGCCACAGAATAATAGGGGGTGTGGGTGAGTAGAGGGATGGCCTGGCTAGCGGTGGGAGTAGTAGGAGGCGGTGAGGCCTTCACGGCATCGCGGCCGGCCACGGGAGGCAGGAGCACGAGGCACTACCGACGCTGGTTTGGGCGGTTGGAGCAAGAAGACCAGAGGTTGAAGAAGCACTACAGCTGTTGGATGGACATCGTACGGTCACTGGAGCAAGAATCGTTCATATTGACTAAGTTGACAAAGCCCTCCGTCCCTGTCAACTTAGTTGGCCCACAAGTCAGCCTCCCACTATTGTGGGTCCCAGCTAGCAGGGGGTATTGATTTTTTTTGTGTAATAAGGAGGCACTTCCTTGTGTGCGAAGATATAGCTGGTCAGTCCGACCTGTCAGCGGTGGGAACGTTTTTTTCACGAAATACAGAGGCCCTTCCGATGGGTCCCAGCTGTCAGGTGGAGGAATCATTATTTTGCGCATAATAAGGAGGCATTTCCTTGCGTGCGGCCATGGACCCAGCTCTCAGCCTCTCCACGCACAGTCTACTTCTGATGGTGTTGTTCGTTGACCACGTTGACCAAGGTGGGGGACGATGGCGAGGCCCCGGACAGCAATGAGCCGGAGATGGGAAGAGGCGAGAGTAGAGTCGCAGACGGAGAGGTGTACGAGGGTTAACTGGTTTTGGTGCGGTGTGGTCCGGCGGTCGGTGGAGAAGAACGGGAGGTGTGGAGGGGTGGAGGGATGTCCCGGCCAACGGTGGAGTAGCGCTTCACAGCGAAGCGTGCTAAGCAGAGCTGCTAGCAGCAGGAGGCGGGAGTAGGTGGTCCCGGCGGCGCTGGAGGAAGAAGACGAGAGATTGAAGATGGATGACGGTCGTTGGACATAAATCCAACGGCTGACGATGTCAGAATCATTTGTTTACTAAGTTGACAACGACTTGCATTGGCTTCGACCTATTGGCCCACATTTTAGCCTCCAAAAATGTGGCACGTAGTCAACCCATTTTCTCAGAATTTACAGTCTTTTTTTGCAGGGTAGAATTTACAGTCAATTTGATCTCTTCTTTCTGAATTACAGTCCATTAGCTGGGCTGGGTGAACAAATAATGTAGCGTCCATGCAACCCATTTATGTTTTTCCTAAAAAATTACAAGCCACTAGCACTTTCTCGAAATACACGATTTTGCTGGGCTGATTCTAATTATAACGCTGGGGTGGGCGCAGAAATGTTATCAAAAAATAAACAGGGGCTGAGCATTTTGTTATATATATATATATATATTAAATAATAAGTGATTTATTATTACATTGGTCCTTAAATTTTACCAAGCTTTTGTACACAATCACCAGGATTTTCGTTGCCAAAAAAATCCAGGATTTTATTGTTAAGAAATTATTTTTATAAGTTAATAAGATGTGGGATATTGTTTTCTTACATATGTAAGTATCTGTTAAATATATGATGACAATAACAATAATATATAATAACATATAAAATAATTTAAATATATATAATATAGTTAGACGGGAAACATAAGTTGGACCAGACGTTCCTATTCTTATATAGAAAATAGAACAGACATCTGCGTTTTCTTCAAAAAAAACATAAATTGGGCTGCCGATGTTTCAGGAAAAATAAAACCTCGGAACAGGCCTATGGACCTCCCATCCGAGGTCATGCGCTGCGCATGTTAAAAATGAAAGCCTAGACAGGGTAGCCCAAAACCCAGCTGATACTTCATGCCCCAGTGATAATAAATGATACCTGCCAGCTCCCCGGCTTCGTTGTGAATTTATCTCCTATAGTAACTACGCTGAAGCACCTAAAAATGTAAATATGTTGACAAACCCGTGGGCCCCAGCGTCAGTATAGAATTAGGAGGAAGTATTTTTTCGATGAGGCACTTGCTTGTGTATGGCCATAGACCTGGTGGGTCCCGACTGTCCGCCTCTCCACGTACAGTCCTCTCCAGATTCCTCTCGTTTGTTCAGCATGTTCACAACGGCAGACAGCGGCCTTGCGGCGAGCGCACAAAGGCACAGGAGGAGATCCGACCACCTGAGGAAGTGCCTTATTAATAAAGAAACAACTGAACTAGCCTAGTGGCCGAGTGACACTACCCGACAGTTGTTCCGCCCGGCTTAGATTCCACCTGTGCAGAGAAAATATCTCCAAATTTTTTGCCTCTGCCTTTATTGACATGTGGGTCCCAATTGTCATCTACGCACACCACGTCCAACACTTGCCAAAACTTCGTCCCTCGTTTTCTCTGTTTTTCACACACTCGACATTGTGTGGACATTTTGAAAATAGCATATCTTTTTGATTGTGCATCATATGAAGATGTGCTATGCATGAATGTTGGTCGGCATGATGTTAACTGGCTGGTAGTTCCAGTTTCAACCATGAATAAAACTTCCAACATGATGTTCACACTGTTTGAAAAGGCCGTGTTAATATAAATGCTCTGCCTCTGAAAGTTGCAGTTTCTTATCTGAAACTGAACTTGGAGTTTCTTATCTGAAACTGAAACTTGCAGTTTCTTCTCTGAGAATCACATTGTCTGCACTTTTATACTCCTATGAAACTACATTTTTAAGTGCTAAAACTAGACCTCAAGAATTCACAAAATACTTCATATGCTCAATACTGCAAATCTAAAATTCAAAAGACATTCATATCTGAAAGTACTCTCAAAATATGCAACACAAAACACAATTCACAATCTGCAAATACTAACAACCGTAAGCTCCTCCTGACAATTCACAACCTGCCCGACTATTGGGCTGGGGGGAGTCCCTCCTATTCCTCGGTGGCAGACAGCCGCCCCGTGAGAAGATGTGAATGGCGAGGGAGAGGATGGCGGGGAAGCATCGTCAGGCCAACTATTTTTCTCCTCTTGCAATTGGGTTCGGTGACGAAGACTCCATCGGCTCGCTCTGGCACGACACCCTCACAAACGGCACCCTGTAGATGCTCGATCCTTCAGTCTCTGGTGGATGCTCCATCTGGGATCGATACTCCCACCACTACTCCCTCATGATCGGATTCGGTGAATCTCTTTGCTCCATGGCCCAGAGGAGCAGCTCTATGTACTCCCGCGCGACTCCCTCCGGGAGTATCGCCGCCTTTTCGCTCTGTTGCAGATATTTGGCCATGGATGTCGCTATTGCCGCTAGTTGGTCCTTGTTGTCAAACCAAGATTGTATCTCCAACATCCTAGCTAGCTTCACAGGGTCGCCGTCTGCGATCCTCACGTATCGGTTGTACTCCTCCATCGATCTACTTCTCCACAGCACCTTCACTCGCTGGCGGTGGTTTTTGAATTGAAGAGGAGAGGAGTAGCGCTGGTTTTTGATTAGAACGGGAGAGGAGCGACGCTGGTTTTGGATTGGAATAGGAGAGGGGGGGGGTGGTTTTGAAATGAAAGAGGAGAGGAGTGGCGCTGGATTTAGATTGGAACAGGAGAGGAGCGGCGGTGGTTTAACAGGAGAATAGCGGAAGAGCAGCGCTGGTCTTGGAAGTATTTTTTGTTTTGTGTATTTTGGGTCAAAGTTTGACCACGTACTGTATTTGACAAGCAAAATTTAAATGCATGTCACCAAAAATTGTATCGTATGGTTCGTATCTGTATGTACTTTCAAATTATATTATTTTTGCAATGTATAACATATATTTTATTTGCAAAAATCATGGTCAATTATGACCCAGAATAAAGGGGAGACTAGTTAATGTGGGGTCCCTTTCTTAATTGAAGGGTAAATTGATTTTGATTTTGATCCAGTCATAGCGCGCCGGACCTCTCGTTCAATCCTAAATCGGTGTCGCACGCTCCTCTCCCTCTTCTCCATTGCAAAACCACCTCCTCTCCTCTCCATCATCTCAATTCAAAAACCACCGTCTCGCCTCTCCCTCTTCTCCATTGCAAAACCACCTCCTCTCCTCTCCATCATCTCCATTCCAAAACCACCGTGTCGCCTCTCCCTCTTCTCCATTGCAAAACCACCTCCTCTCCTCTCCATCATTTACATTCCAAAACCACCGTCTCACCTCTCCCTCTTCTTTATTGCAAGACCACCGTCTATCCTCCCATCTTCCAAATCTAGCACCGGACCACTCAGAAGGACATTTATGGACAGGATGCAGCAGCGAATCAGGCAGATCACCAGCGGCGACCAGGAAAAGTTAGCCAGGTTGAAGGAGATCCTTACTTGGTTTGACAATGAGTGGGAGATTTTCAAGCGGTGAGGGCCATGTGGCAATGTATGCGAAAGAGCAAGACGGCAGCGATGAGGGCGGCGATGTACATGTACTCCTCGGTGGCAGTCATGCCGTAGTCCTTCGAGTTCATCGAGTATCTCCTTTGGGCGATGGAGCAGACAGATTCGCCCGAGGCGAAAGTTAGGCGGAGGTGGTGGGCGTATAGGTCAAAGGTCAAGCACCCAGAGGATAACGAATCGATCGAGTACGGTGTGTCGTTCGTGAGGGTGCACAGCCAGCCGGAGCCATAGGAGTATTCGTTCTCCCACCGCAAGAGGAGGACGGATGGCGCGACGTCACTTCCACGCCGTTCTTCATGGTTCCCTCGATGCTTGCCTCGTTTCAACGGCGGAGGTAGGGTTTAAGGTAAACTTCGCACTAACCTAATCTTCCACCTGCTCATGCTTACAATCAGTGTGACAGCTAATGAAAATCATGCTTAAAATCAGTCTACGAGTACTATGCCAATCACCCTTAAAGATCTCTGGACCTTTGGGTCAAAGTTGTGACACTGTGTACAAATAAAGAAAAATAGATTGGTGCTTCTTTCAGAAAAGAGCACTCCCTAGAAAACGACCAATATAAGCTACTAGTATTTGGTGAGAGGATTTGCTGTCGAGAAAGATCCGTTCACAGAGAGCGCCACACATCCCACTCGTGGTGGTGGATGCCAATGTGTGCATGGAGCATGATTAGTGTCGGTAATTTTTACTTGGCACACCTTGCCCTCTGCACATATGCCGGTTCCATCCGTACATTTGTGCAGTTCCACCAAAATGCAGCTGAATAACCCTGTTTGCACAGATAATGAAAAAGCGTGATTACATTATAGTGGCACTAGTTTATGAAACACGCAAAATAAATAGAAGAAAATATTGCGATAGTATCATAGTATGCCATGTTGCGAGGGCGAGATGGGCCCTGCGACGCCTCATACGGTATGCCACGCCTCATACTGGAAATCGTCCCAAGTCTCCCCGATACACCTTCTGCCAGTGATGAACATGAGTGTACAGTGGTAGTACAAGGAGGGGCCTTGAGACATTCAAATCTCTATTTTTGTGCAGATCAACTAAAATTAAGCACCCCAGTTTGCAGAAATGCTTAAACATTAACAATGGGACTAGTTGATGAAACATACATTAACAAAGAGAAGCACTTTCTTTATCTACATTGGAAATGAAATGATAAAGAGGACACCCGCTCTATTTTAACAGTATTATTACTTCATTTTATCAGTGACACTAGGGTCGACCAGGTGGCAAACGAGGTGTACCGTGCGTCGCAAGGATGAAGGTCAGGGTGCTTAAACTGGGATGCTGAAGTTGGCTCTTTCAGTCCCTATCTCCCCCCTGATGTTTCTGTCGTAGCATTTGGGTTGTAATCCAAACTTGGTCGAGCTGGTGCTGCGCCCCTACCTTCCTAGCTTATGTGGCGAACTTGTCTCCTGCTAGTACTCAGTCCGTTCTAGTAGTAGTTGCATAACTGCCCATTTACAGTGAGATGTTGTCGGATAATGGTTCTCTATGGTTGGGTTTCTTTAATGAAATTGGAGGGAACCCCCTCTTTCGATATATAAAAAACAGTGGCACTAGCGCTGCCAAAACATTGCCTCAAATTAATAGTGCTAGTAGATTAAGGTGCAAAATAATAACATTACTGCTTTATCATGGCAGTGCCAAAACAGTAGCATAAGAGCAGGATCAACATGCATGATCTTTGGCAAACGGTCAGACCAAAAAGGAACATAGCTCATGATGGGAACCATATCTACAGTCAACGCCATCGTAGAAGGGATGACACCAGTCACCAACATGGATGATTCAATTCATGGGACCTTTTGGTGCAGTTCACCTAAAATGAAGCAATGTCCCATGAGCTAGCAGCTTCTTCTTTTTTTAAGAAAAGGGCTCCAGCCCCGGTTCCATTTCCATCAGAAAACGAAACCCACAGAGCTTCTTCTTCATTAGTTGCAATAAAATTGAGCAACATCAAGGTTGGTCGTGAAGCTCCTGGAATATTCAACTATAATTTGGATATCATTTGTGCAGTTCAACTAAGATCAAGCGTGAAATGTATATCTCTGTTTGCACAAAAAGGTGGAAAGGAGGGTGACTAACAAGTGATGAAACATGCATCAAATGAAAAAAACATGTTCCTTATCTGAATGGCAATCGTACAAGGACAGTAGCAATTTCTAGCAGCATTGCTAGATATTAGTGTGGGCATTAGGATTAACTATGACAACCGTTAAATACGACATTACTTTAATGGTGCCATTGCTTCATTTTACTAGCAATATTACATTAACAGCCGCTACAGAGTCGGTATTTGGGCATGGGAGAGTAGGAGGACCAGGACAGTTGCATCTCTAACGAAAAGAAGCAACTTATCTTAATGGCAAATTTAGCAGGACATGAAAAAAATTGCCATTGATTCATATTACTGGAGGCATTACTTTGAAAACAACATTGGTTTAACATGTCCTTACTTTTAACAGTGCGACTGCTACATTTTACCAGTGGCATTACATAAGAGCGGCTCGGGGTAACAAACATCAGAAGAGGATATCTGGGTTGGTCCCATTTTTGTTCGATATATAGCCACCTTATACTGTGTGAGGCTAGCAAATGTAGTGCTGGACTTACTCTGTTGACTTGTCCCCCACTCCCCACTTTCTTTCCTTTTTCAACCAATAGATCGGGTTTATATTGAGTTTGTACCGCGTTCCCTTTATTTCCCTATTAGACCTAGAGACCAGTTGGATAGCTAGTCTTTGCTACTTTACACCCCCCATTATTTCCTCTTTCGACCAAGTCCTAGCTTCAGGTAAAAAATCTTCCCCCACCCCCACCCCTTTCTTCCTTGTTTGAACCAAGTAGTACTAGATTCGAGTGCATGAACTAGTTTTACCTCTTAACAGTAAAAAATTAGGTGGTTTTCGAATAGCCGATCGATCCTATCTACGAGGGGGCCTGAGAAATAGTAAAAGATACAAATGCAGCGACGTCAGGAGCTCCGGAAGTAGAGCAAGGCCGGTTTCTAAGGAAGTTATACCTGAGGGTCGCCGGGATGTCGCTAGGTGAGCGGCGGGAGGCCGGATCTGCCCACACTACGACATCGAGGAGGAAGGGGTGGGAGGCCCTCCCTCGCCAGCGATGCTTGGGAGAGAATGGAAAGGCACGCTGATCAGGACGCGCCGGTAGTGGGTAAGAGCCGTCACCGAGGATGACCGCGTGAACGTTGCACCTTCTCACCTTCCCTAGCGGAGAGGATCTGGTTGGATCTGTGACCAGCGATGAGTAGAGAGAGAGAGAGTGGCCACCGCTGTCGTGTTTAGATCTGGAGAGGACGAGATATTGTGAAGAGAGCAACACTAGCAAGCAAGCGCGGAGGCTCCTGCCTATATAGTGGAGTACTAGTTTTCTTTTGTCTACCGGCCAGAGCCGGCTTGACCTCGGCAATGACCATCGAGAAGTCTTCATGGACGTGCCCTGGAGGCGCAGTTGTCGTCATTTTGATCTGAAGCACCGGATTATAAATATAACACGAAAAAATGCCACATGACAAGAAATCATAACCTTACTGCCCAAAGGAGACAAGATGAATCCCGACGGACAAACTAGACGAGGGTCAAAGCTCAAATTAAAGATAAACTCGTAGAAAAGGGGTCCGTCGATAGATGTCCTAATTAACATAGCCGGCTTGACCTAGATGGCAGCCGAGTAGTCTTCGTGCATGTGCCCCAATGACTAGCACAACTCAGTTGTTGCTGTTTAACCCTCGCAGTGATCCGAAGCACATGACACCTAATTTTGCGAGATGACAAGAAACCCTTTTTTAGATTTCTCACCAGAACTACAACCCTGTACAACACAGCTTGCACGATATGTAGACGATAGCCAATCCAGGCATGTCTGCTGGAGTCTGGTCACATGCATGGACGAACTGATCTTCCGTGTCTTGCAGGGATCGTCCAGGTACCAACGTATGTACTCCTACAACACTTCTCTAGTAGTACTATCGCTCGTCTCTCTCTTCTATTAACTCACCCGACTTGCAGGGCCGGGGAGTGTGCCTATGGTCGGTTCTCAATTGCGGTCCCGCATGTGTGTGCAAACGCAATATGACACGCGTTCCATTCGGAGAGCGACGTACCAGACCGACCGACCGTCTGGGATGCGACGCGAACGCGACGGGCGTGCTGTATACTCCGTACATGTGTACCGCCATTTTCTTGAGGCTTTGCTCCATGGCGCAATCCATGGATACAATATTAGTATACTGTACTATTTAAAGTCGAGGGCGGGGCTTTTCCCGCGCGGTAGGCGGGGCAGTTCCGCCTAGTCGGTTCGACAGAGACGCGAGAAGATGAGGGAGTAGGCTGCTGCAAACGTAGGGCTGTGTGATTTGACAGTGAGTTACTGCTGGACAGGTGGGGCCCGGTGATTTGACTTGCCATTATCATTTTAACTGCGGCTCTACGACCGACGTGAGTCTCCCGATTCCTGACCACCTCCATACAGGTGCCTCTCCCGATGCTCCACCATGTAGAGGCTGGCTCTTGCTTGAGAGCCTACTCCTCCACTTTTTCCTTGCCTCTTTCCCCCACATATGCAAAAATACCATGTAAAGCGGGCTTATAGCCCACTATTGTACTTGATCCTACTGGTGCTAAGCCTGCCACATAGGCATAAAGTCTGATGTGGCAAGTTAATTAAGAAGAGAGAGATTAGTTTGGTGACCCCAGGAAGAAACGGTGATAAGCGCGTGTACCTAGATGAAGCAAACTTAGCAACAAAAAACTAAGCACCTATGCATTGGGGACTTGAGTTGCTAAGCCATTTAATGCCCATAGCACCTCATCTAAGCACCATTTCATTGGAAGAGGTCACTCCTTGGCAAATGCAATAAATACTACGAAGAAAGAGATAGAGAGAAGTAAACAAAAAATACTCTTATAGCCAACCTTATAGCTAACCTTGTTGTATGAGTGACTAAGTGATGACTATGTATGACATGCCAACATCAGATAGCCTAACGCACCGTGTTAAATCTCCAAGGGCGCGACCGCGCGAGCGAGGCGACGGTCGTGGTAGGCGCGACCATGATACGGGCTGCTGGCAGCCCTTGGATCTGAGATCGAACGGTCGCATGCTAAGTTGCTGAAAATTTGCAGAATAACCCTCCAGGATAGGATATTCACCCATAGGTCTAGAATCACGCCATGCAACCGTTCGATCTCAGATCCAAGGGCTCTCGGAAGCCCATATCATGGGAGAATGGAAAGCTTCGTATCACCTGTAATTTTCCCGACGCTTGACATGACATGGAAAGCCATTTAATTGGGCGTCGAGTAGACATGACATCTAATCGGGCCCCCATAGTACTGTGCATGAATCCATTTATCCACCAGGCAAGCCACTACCCTGCCATTCGCACGCGCCCCCCACTCGACATTTTTACAATCGATAAACCGCTCCTAGTCGTCCCGTCCTTTCACATTACGACAGTTCCACTAATCCTAACCCTCCTCCCAAATCCATGGCATCCCAAATCTCCAAGATCGGCGGTGAGTACAAGGTTAGAATCATCACCGGGATGAGTTCGACGTCATCTACACCCATTCTTCCGCAACGGTGAAAGAATGCCTTGCTCGCATCAACCGCATGTTCAAAAACTCAAATGATGAGTGGGTCGCTGGGCTAGATGTTGAGTACACCACAGTCCTAGGAAGCGAGAAGAATCTAAAGGAGGCAGAGAAGAAGAAGCCCGTCGTGATCCAGGTTTGCGTGCATGACTTATGCTTGGTCTACCACATATGCCAATGCCGACGTTGAGTGCGAGGAATTTAAGAAGTTCCTCAAGGGCGACCGAGTCAAATTCGTTACTGTAGACTTTAGGAACGACAAGGAAATCCTGGGTCGGATAGGCCTTGTTGTAGGCAACCCCTTCGACCTCCAGAAGGAAGGGTTGGTGCCCTACCATGATCAACCTTCAATGCTGACCCTGGCGGGAGCCATGGTTCATCCTTCGTATGGTGAATAGAAGAAACCTCCGCACACGTTTCATCGTGCATGGCAGTGGACTGTACTAGATATAGACCATATCCACTATGCTGCAATGGATGGCTACCTTTGTTTCAATATCTACAAGGGTTGGATAAAGAGCAAGAACCAAGTGTGCAGTTCAAGCAAAGAAGTATCACCCAAGAGGAAGAGGGACAAGGACGAAGTCGAGGACGTGGACGAGGACGAGGACTCCGAGTAAGGTGGCAGTGTCGTTTCTCATGGTGGTTCTACCACAGTGTCTACCGGATTAGTTGCTTAGTTTAATTTCTGGTGTGCTTAGTTTTATTTGAGGGGTGTGTTGTGCTGAGCCCCCAGCAAAACTATGTTATGTTTCTTCTCGTTATATTTCGTACATTTCATCTTTTAGTTGGTATAGTACTACAACTCGTTTCTTCACATTATATACATACAATATATATGGCCAACATCATATAGCCAGCAGTTTAGTTGTGAAAGAATTTCAGGGTGCTTAGTTTTGTCAAAGAATTCCAGGGTGCTTAGTTTTATTTGAGGGGTGTGTTGTGTTGGACACCATTAACTTATCATTGTGAGAATCGGCTTATTTTTGTCATGTAACATGGTCAACGGGTTTGACGTGAAAATAACAATGTCTAATGGCATTTCTGAGCAAACATCTAACTTAACGATGGCATTTTTTAGATATCTAATTGCATTTTGAGCAGGCATCTCATGGATCGATGTCATTTTTTGAGTAGTTGTAACTTCTAATGGCAAAACTGAGTAGTGATACACAACTAGTGGCATAAATAATAAGAACCCAAGAATTAAATAGGTATGCTAATTTCTTTATTTCTTTATACCTTTGTGTGCGAAACAATATACGCTGCCTCCCCCAGATTTTCTTTACAGAGGCAACATAGAACTATATGAGTGCCCTGTTAAATTTTGGAATTATTCCGGGTTCGTTTGGCCTTTTTCATACATTAATTGAGTTTCTGGTCATTTAATGTGCACAATTCAAATTTGAACTACAAGCACATGCTCCCATGCACCAAAGTTGATTGAAAAATCACATGTGTGTCCTCGGGTGAATTTCTAGGTCCCATGCAAGAAATGGGAATGAAATTCAAACATCTGGGCATCGTGGTTCGGCCGAGAACATTGAGAAGCTTGGTTTTAAAATTCTTGTAAATACAAAACATGCCTGAAAATCATGAAACTTGGCATGGTGTCATGTCATGGTACTACCATGCTGTGGTAAAAAAATTTGCAGAATAGGAACACATTTTGGTATAAGTTTCTTGCAAACCGGAGCTTCTCTCAAGAAGGCTCATGGTTCGGAGAGGGAACGTGTCACCTTTGTGTGCATAATTCAAGTTTTAAATACAAGCACATGCTCCAGTGCACCAAAGCTGGTTGAAAAATCACATGTGTGTCCTCGGGTAAATTTCTAGGTCCCATGCCAGAAATGGGAAGGAAATTCAAACATCTGGGCATCATGGCTCGGCTGGAAACATTGATAAACTTAGTTTTTTAATTCCTGCAAATCCGAAACACGCATGAAAATCATGAAACTTGGCTTGGTGTCATGACATGGCACCAACATGCTGTGGTAATTTTGATGTCCGATTTGCGAAGGCGCACACAATAACAATCAACAAAGTCATTTTGGAACAGGTGCTGTCACGTTACAATCGGAAACACAAGTATTATTGAAACCGTGGGCGTTCTATTTACCATTTACATGCCGCCACGTGTCCCCTTTTTTATTAGCTAGGAGGCGCCATGCAGGATAGCTATTTGAGTACGGGAGGCGTGCGATCGGACCCCTGCGCGTGCTTATCGGGAGGAGAGCCCTTTGACCTCCATATGTCGTCCACCTCTCTCCCAAGGTCTCCATTAATGGCACCCGAGCCTCTGTTTAATGGCGTGGCAATGTCTCACTCGACTGAGATTTAAGAGAGAAAAAAGAAAATCTGAAAAGAAAATTTTGCATGGATCTTGATGTAAGATCCGACGGACCTATATAGTATCTACTGCGACTAATAGCAAGACTGATGAATATATATAAGGACGACGAGAGTGGATAATAATTGTCTTACATAATTAGGAAGATAATTAAAAAGCCACATGCGGCTACACCCAAAATACACAAGGGCAAAAGAAGAAGACGCATACAACGATCTAGCTCGCTGATATCTACTTTCTTTATGCGCTGCAGGTCACGGAGACTAGTTCTCGCGGCGGGCGATGATCTCTTTCATCAGTTTCATGTCCTTAATACGCTGCTTGGCAGCATCCATGGATTCCTCCACCAGCCTGTTGCACTTGATGCGGAGCATGGCATTCTCGTCCATAAGTTTCTTGATGATGATGCATGTCCTCTGCAACAAGGCAGCGGTCTCCTCCTCCTACTTTGCCCTTCCGGCGATCTTCGCCCTCAGCAGGTCGCGCTCCCCCCGGAGCTTCGCATTGCCCTCCCCTAGTTGCCGGATGACACTGGTAGCCTCGTCCTACAACCTCGCCCGGCCAGAGATCTGATCCATCTGGCTATGGACCATCACATGCATGCGCCTGTAAGAGTCCTCGCCTGCCCACGAGAAATTTTCCCAGGCCACCGCGGTGCGGCGGGACCTCCGTCCTGCTTCGGCGGCGTGGCGGGACATCTCTGCTGCTTCCGCAGCATGGCCGTACCAGTCTGCTACATCGACGGCGCGGCGGGACCTCCGTGCTGCTTTGGCGGAGCGGTGGGACCTCTGTGCTGCTACTGCTGCGCGGCAGGACATGTCGGCTGCTTTCGCGGTGAGGCGGGACATCTCTCGTGCTTCCTCTTTGATGACCCACAAGTATAGGGGATCTACCGTAGTCCTTTCGATAAGTAAGAGCATCGAACCCAACGAGGAGCAGAAGGAAATGATAAGTGGTTTCCAGCAAGGTATTCTCTGCAAGTACTGAAATAAGTGGTAATAGATAGTTTTGTGATAGGATAATTTGTAACGAGCAACAAGTAACAAAAGTAAATAAAGTGTAGCAAGGTGGCCCAATCCTTTTTGTAGCAAAGGACAAGCCTGGACAAACTCTTATATAGAGAAAAGCGCTCCCGAGGACACATGGGAATATCGTCAAGCTAGTTTTCATCACGTTCATATGATTTGCGTTTGGTACTTTGATAATTTGGTATGTGGGTGGACCGGTGCTTGGGTACTATCCTTACTTGGACAAGCATACCACTTATGATTAACCTCTATTGCAAGCATCCGCAACTACAGCAAAAGTATTAAGGTAAACCTAACCATAGCATGAAACATATGGATCCAAACCAGCCCCTTACGAAGCAACATATAAACTAGGGTTTAAGCTTCTGTCACTCTAGCAACCCATCATCTACTTATTACTTCCCAATGCCTTCCTCTAGGCCCAAATAATGGTGAAGTTTCATGTAGTCGATGTTCACATAACACCACTAGAGGAGAGACAACATACATCTCATCAAAATATCGAACGAATACCAAATTCACATGACTACTAATAGCAAGACTTCTCCCATGTCCCCAGGAACAAACGTAACTACTCAGAAAGCACATTCATGTTCATAATCATAGGGGTATTAATATGCATATAGGATCTGAACACATGATCTTCCACCAAATAAACCAACTACCATCAACTACAAGGAGTAATTAACACTACTAGCAACCTACTAGTACCAATCCCGGACTTGGAGACAAGAATTGGATACAAGAGATGAACTAGGGTTTTGAGAGGAGATGGTGCTGGTGAAGATGTTGATGGAGATTGCCCTCTCCCGATGAGAGGAGCATTGGTGATGACGATGGCGATGATTTCCCCCTCCCGGAGGGAAGTTTCCCTGGCAGGACAGCTCTGCCGGAGCTCTAGATTGGATCCGCCAAGGTTCCGCCTCGTGGCGGCGGAGTTTCATCCGAGGAGATGGCTTATGATTTTTTTTCTCATCGAAAGACTCCATATAGCAGAAGATGGCCATCGGAGGGCCACCAGGGGGCCCACGAGGTAGGGGGCGCGCCCCCCACCCTCGTGGGCAGGGTGTGGCCCCCCTGGTGAACTTCTTGCACTCGGTATTTTTTATATATTCTGAAAACGTCTTCAGTGAAGTTTCAGGACTTTTGGAGCTGTGCAGAATAGGTCTCTAATATTTTCTCCTTTTCCAGTCTAGAATCCCAGCTCCCGACATTCTCCCTCTTTATGTAAACCTTGTAAAATAAAAGAGAATAGGCATGAGTATTGTGACATAATGTGTAATAACAACCCATAATGCAATAAATATCGATATCAAAGCATGATGCAAAATGGACGTATCAACTCCCCTGAGCTTAGACCTCGCTTGTCCTCAAACGAAAGCCGAAATAGAAAAATATGTCCACATGTTTAGAGATAGAGGTGTCGATAAAAGTAAAATACGGACATGAGGGCATCATGATCATTCTTAGAATAGCAACTTACATAATTCTTGTCATATGATTTCTTATGCTACAGCAATAATTCAATCACAGTTTCAAGTATGAATCGTAAACTTCATTGAAAACTAACAAACTATAATCTCAGTCATTGGAGCAATTGCAATTTATCATAACATAGGAAAGATTCAATATATAAGAGCTTTTCAGCAAGTCCACATACTCAACTATCATATAATCTTTCACAATTGCTGACACTCACACAATACTTATGGGTATGGAGTTTTAATCGGATAGAGAGAAAGATAGGGGCTTATAGTTTTGCCTCCCAACCTTTTCCCTCAAGGGTAATGTCAACAATAATAGTTCATGAAAACTCACATCCAATTAGACATATATACTAGGATCTTTCCAACAGAGTGTGCTTGCCAAAGGATAAAATGTAAAAAGGAAGGGTGAATATCACCATGACTCTTACGCAAGGTAGGAAATAAAAGTAAAAGATAGGCCCTTCACAGAGGGAAGCAGAGGTTGTCATGCGCTTTTATGGTTGGATGCACAGAATCTTAATGCAAAATAACTTCACTTTATATTGCCACTTGTGATATGGACCTTTATTATGCAGTCTGTCGCTTTTATTTCTTCTATATCACACGATCGTATAAAGCTTATTTTCTCCCACACTAATAAGTCATACATATTTAGAGAGCAATTTTTATTGCTTGCACCGATGACAACTTACTTGGAGGATCTTACTCAATCCATAGGTAGGTATGGTGGACTCTCATGGCACAACTGGTTTAAGGGTGTTTGGAAGCACAAGTAGTATCTCTACTTGGTGCAATGAATTTGGCTAGCATGAGGGGAAAGGCAGGCTCAATCATGTTGGATGATCCATGACAATATAATTTATCTCAGATGTAAGAAAACATAGCCCATTATGTTGTCTTCCTTGTCCAACGTCAACTCTTTAGCATGTCATATTTTAATGAGTGCTCACAATCATAAAAGATGTCCAAGATATTATATTTATATGTGAAGACCTCTCTTTATTTATTACTTCCTATTAATTGCAACGATGGCCAAAACTATGTTTGTCAACCCTCAACAACTTTTATTCATCATACTTTTTCTATGTGAGCTCATTACTCTCCATAAGATCCATATGATCTCTTTGTTTCTTTTTATTTCTTTCTCTTTTCTTTTATTCACTTAGGATCATGGCCAAATAATCAAGCCCTCAACTCAACACTAATATTTATTATATATAGCTCACGGACTCGATTACATAGAGGGATCATAAAGCAAAACTCAAAACTAGATCATGCCATAAACTTTATTCTACTAGATCAAGATATTATCAAAAGGATCGAAGTAAGAAAAACGGTAAAGATAAAAGTGATGGTGATACGATACCGGGGCACTCCCCCAAGCTTGGCAGTTGCCAAGGGGAGTGCCCATACCCATGTGACTATGTCTCTCTTTTCGGGGATGGTGATGTGATATTCTTGGCGATGATGCCCCTCAGGACACAATTCTCCTCCTCGAGCTTATTGACTTGCTGCTTGAGGTCCATTATTTCCTTTCGGAGTTTTCATGTAACAGCCAAAGCTCCCTGCACCAAAGGGTGCTGCATAGCTGCGGGAGAACCAGTGACACTCCTTTTCATATTCTCATAAGAAAGAAATCTAACATTGGAAGGGATAACCGAGTTAGGAATAGCCGAGCTCTGCAGTTCTCCCATTGTGAATCTAGCTCGGAAGCGGGAAGTGACTTCTTGATCCTCTTCCATGGCATCTATCCTCTTCAAATCAGCCTCCATCTCTTCCTCCGTTGCTGGCCCAAAGAGGTCAACATTGCTGTTTGTCATTGATCTCGGTGCCGGATGAGACACCCGGCTCTCCCCGACTGACTCTTGCAAAGACATCTTGCTCTAATCTCCAGCAGCAACAACTCGAAACACAAAGAGAGGATAATTACGTGATATGGGAGTGAAAACCCCCAGGATATTATATAATGAATTTTTACCAACCAAATTATGTGTCGTGTAAGAAAACGGTGTCCGGAGAGCGCACGAGGTGCCCACGAGGTAGGGGGCGCACCCTCCACCCTCGTGGAGGCCTTGTGTCCTTCCAGGATTGCTTCTTATTTTTCTATTTTTCTATTTTTCTAAATATTCCAAAACGGAGAAATATTGCCTTAAAAACTATTTTGGAGTCGGCTTACTCACCGTACCACATACCTATTCCTTTTTGAAGTCTGAAACGTTCCGGAAAGTGTCCCTTATGTATTCCTCCGGGGTTACGGTTTCAATAACATTGGTTTCAACATTTATGGGATTACCTGAGATATAATGTTTGATTCTTTGACCGTTCACCACCTTCGGATTTGTGCCTTCCAAGTTGTTAATTTTTATGGCACCGAAACAATATACCTCCTCGATAACATAAGGACCTTCCCATTTAGAGAGAAGTTTTCCTACAAAAAATCTTAAACGAGAGTTGTATAGCAATACACAATCACCTACATTAAACTCACGCTTTTGTATCCTTTTATCATGCCATCTTTTAACTTTTTCTTTAAACAACTTGGCATTTTCGTAGGCTTGGGTTCTCCATTCATCGAGTGAGCTAATATCACATAACCTCTTCTCACCGGCAAGTTTAAAATAATAATTGATCTCTTTAATAGCCCAATATGCCTTGTGTTCTAGTTCGAGAGGTAAGTGACATGCTTTTCCATAAACCATTTTATACAGAGGCATACCCATAGGATTTTTATATGCAGTTCTATAGGCCCATAATGCATCATCAAGTTTCTTGGACCAATTCTTTCTAGACCTATTGACAGTCTTTTGCAAAATTAATTTGAGCTCTCTATTACTCAATTCTACTTGACCACTAGACTATGGGTGATAAGGAGATGCAATTCTATGATTAACGTCATATTTAGCAAGCATTTTACGGAAAGCACCATGAATAAAATGTGAACCACCACCAGTCATTAAATATCTAGGGACTCCAAATCTTGGAAAAATAACTTCTTTAAGCATTTTAATAGAAGTGTTATGATCAGCACTACTAGTTGGAATAGCTTCTACCCACTTAGTAACGTAATCAACAGCAACTAAAATATGTGTATATCCATTAGAGGCGGGAAAAGGTCCCATATAGTCAAAGCCCCAAACATCAAATGGTTCAATAACGAGTGAATAGTTCATAGGCATTTCTTGACGTCTACTAATATTACCAATTCTTTGATATTCATCACAAGATACGACAAACTTACGGGCATCCTTGAAGAGAGTAGGCCAATAAAAACCAGATTGCAATACCTTATGTGCAGTTCTATCTCCAGCATGGTGTCCTCCATAAGCTTCAGAGTGACACTTGCGTAGGATCTATTCCTGTTCATGCTCAGGTACACAACGTCTAATAACACCATCTACTCCTTTATAAAGATGTGGGTCATCCCAAAAGTAATGCCTCAAATCATAAAAGAACTTTTTCTTTTGCTGGTATGTGAAACTAGGTGGTATGAATTTGACAACAATGTAATTAGCATAATCAGCATACCATGGAGCAGTATGAGAAGCATTTATGACATTTAATTGCTCATCAGGTATCATCAATAGGTAGTGGGTCATCAAGCACATTTTCTAACCTAGACAAGTTGTTTGCAACGGGGTTCTCATCTCCCTTTCTATCAACAATATGTAAGTCAAATTCTTGTAGCAAGAGAACCCATCTAATAAGTCTAGGTTTAGCATCTTTCTTTTCCATAAGATATTTAATAGCAGCATGATCAGTGTGAATAGTTACTTTAGAATCAACAATATAAGGTCCAAACTTATCACAAGCAAATACAACTGCTAAGAATTCTTTTTCAGTAGTAGCGCAATTTCTTTGAGCATTGTCTAGGGTTTTACTCGCATATTAAATAATGTTTAATTTCTTATCAACTCTTTGCCCTAGAACAGCACCTACAACATAATCACTAGCATCACACATAATTTCAAAGGGTAAATTCCAATCAGGTGGCTGAACAATAGGTGCAGAGATCAATGCTTTCTCAAGTATTTCTAATGCTTCTACACAATCATCATCAAAGACAAATGGTATATCTTTTTGTAATAAATTAGTCAGAGGCCGAGAATTTTTTGAGAAGTCCTTAATGAACCTCCTATAAAATCCGGCCTGACCAAGGAAACTTCTTATACCTTTGATGTCCTTGGGGCATGGCATCTTTTCAAGAGCATCAACCTTGGCTTTATCAACTTCAATACCTCTTTCAGAAACTTTATGCCCCAAGACAATACGTTCATGTAACATCCCAAATTTTCAATTTGGAATGTTATACATAGATCATTCATGCATATCATATTTTATTTCATTTCGTTTTGCAATCCTCGAAATCCTAAGTAACTCAAGGACCCTCCGAGAGAGTTGGGGATTTCCCTGTTTTCCTATTTGGGTTTTACCAAATATCGAAACGAGGATTTTTGGTTTTAATTATTTCTGTTTCTGAAAATATTTCGTAACAAAATATACGAGAGGAGATAATATGACTTCTCCAAAATAAATGAAATATTGGAGGAAAAATATTAAAATAAAATATTTGATTTTATCCGGAGTTTATTGCTATTTTCTTTGAATTAGAAAAATTGCACATTTTTTCAAAGTTGCATTTTAGGGCCAAGAAAATGTTCATCTTGTTCTAAATATTTTATTGAGACGATGAAAATTTGTTTTGGCATTCTAGATTTTTATTTTATTTTCTAGGATTTTTTTGTTTTGGCGGAATTATTTAAAAAGAAAAAACACGCAGTGGCCAACTGGGCCGAAGCCCAGCCGCCGGCCCGCTCCCCACGCCGCTGTCTCCGAGCAGGAGACTGCGCGCACCGCGCCGCCGCCCAACCAAAGTCCGGCCGGGACTCCTCCCGCGCCTTGCCCCCTCCTCCAAGTCGCGCTGCCCCGCCCCCTCCTTATAGGCCGCCGCCCCTGCCCCCCTTGGAGCCCCGAGCCGCCCGCTGCCGTGCCGCCCCACCGCCTTTCTGCCGCGCCGCCGCCGCCGCTTGCCCTCGTCGCCGCCGCCCCGTGTTGCCCCGCCGTGCCGGACCTCGCCGGAGGTAAAACCGTTCGGTTTTTAAAAATACCGGTTCGGTTTTTTTAGAAACCCTAGTTTTTTTTGATAGATCGGTTCACCGGTTTTTTTGTTTTAGTTACTTTGTGGACGTTCGTTCGTACGTTCGTTTTAACGAATGGAGTTCACCTGTTAGCCGCAGACAACGAATGCTCGCCCGTTAGCCTGTTTGTCAGTTTTCTTTTTCTCGGATTTTTCCGCGATTATTTTCAATCGCGATTTCTGATCCGATTTTCGTTTTAGTTTATCTTTTCGCTCGCTTGTCGGAATCAGGCGATTCAAGCGCCTAGATCTTTGTCTCGAAACCCTCTTTCCGCTTAACCAACTTGAACAAGCTTTTGCTACTGTAAAAATTTGACCTTAGTCCAGATTAGTAAGTGGATCTTGTTTCATTCACAGTTTGAGTTTCATTGCTCCGTTTGATTTGATTCTTTTGCAAACTGGAGTTCTTAAGTTGAACTTTCTGGTTAGATCTTCTTATTTGAGATTTACCCGTGTTTCGTTGCTTGATTGTGCTTATGTATGCTTTTGTTTGTTCGCGATAGAACATCCGTAGTGCAAAGCGTGCTACTACGAGTCCCTAGGTTTTGCGGATCATCAGCAAGGCAAGTAACACTTTGATCATACCCCTTTATCACCCATTTTTTGTGCATTAGTTCCAATCCTCAAACATTGCATGGTTAGATTGTGATTTAACATGTGGGTTGGGAAGTAGTTGATGAGGTAGAACCTATTGCCCTGCTATTATCAAACCCTTGGGTGTTACTTCTACATGTTGCTTATATTGCTATGCTATGCTCGTAGACGTGGTTTGGGTGAGTGAAATCCATGATAGATGTGAGATTGTTAATTAATGGTTCAACTTAAGGTGGCAACTTGAATACACATTTGGGTGGATTGTTTGTTGGGCACCTGGGGAATCCAGTGTTGTCCTAGGATATCCCGGAGTACCCGTGTGATAAACCTATGGTCCGCCACCCAGGCTCAAAGGGAACTGAGATATTTTCATGCTAGAAACTTCCGTGTGCAGCCACAAGCTATTATGGGCTCTAGCATAGTTGAGTAAGTTGCGTGAAGCTCCCGAAGAGGTGGATCAGCAGGTAGAGGGATGTAGGTTTGGTATGGTCTGCCCGGAGTAAGGGGTTAATGCTTCTGAAAGACTGTGTCTCGGTCATCCGTTTCTCAAACACCATGTAGTGCGAGAAATCCAACGGAGGAGATCGAGTCTTGTGGGGAAAAGTGCGCAAACCTCTGCAGAGTGTATAAACTAATCATGGTTAGTCGTGTCCCCGGTTATGGACATCTTGAGTATCTAGTACTTGGAGTATCATAAGTATCTCATCACTCTAAATTAATATTGTTGGGTTGTTAATTACTTTAATTGGGATTGAGTTGGAGGAACCTTCTCAATGATGTTTCAACTACCATGATAGTTAAATAAAATCTATTCCTTTGTTGTAGGGAAAAATGGCTTTTCGCAAAAACTGTAACCATAGAGCTTTCCACCAGCCAAATATGCATGTAGTGATAGCATTATTCTGTTCTTGCTCTACTGTGTTACTTTGCCAGCATATTCCATGTGCTGACCCGTTTTCGGGCTGCAACGTATTATGTTGCAGACTTTTCAGATGAAGAGTAAGGTTCGTTAGGTCGTTGCCGTGCAGCTCAGCTATGTCGTTGGAGTTGATGGACTCACTTTATCTTCCAAGCCTTCCGCTGTTATCGTATTAGATGGCCTTAAGCCATATTTATTGTAATAAGTTCTCTTTTGAGACATTCCATGTAATAAGTATGTGATTGCTACTCTGTTATAAATCCTCGAGTACTATGTGTGTCAGCATTACCGATCCAGGGATGACACTGAAGCATAGAGACTTGACCGTTTGAGGTCGGGTCGCTACACTTCATTAACCATAAAGTGGTACTTTTCCCAATTCAAGACAAGATTAGTTTCTTCACATCTCTGCAAAACTCGATCAAGGTTGCTCAAGCAATCATCAAAAGAAGATCCATAGACGGAGAAATCATCCATGAAAACCTCACACATCTTTTCACAAAAGTTAGAGAATATAGCCATCATGCATCTTTGAAAGATAGCAAGTGCATTACATAAACCAAAAGGCATACGTCTATAAGAAAAAGTACCAAAAGGGCAAGTAAAAGTAGTCTTTGATTGATCCTTGGCTGACACAGGTATTTGAGAGGAACCAGAATAACCATCTGGAAAGCAAAAATGTGTATGTTTGGATAATCTTTCTAGCATTTGATCGATAAAAGGTAAGGGGTAATGATCCTTTTCAGTGGCCTTATTTAATTTGCGGAAATCAATTACCATCCTATAACCTGTAATAATTCTTTGAGGAATCAATTCATCTTTATCATTAGGAACGACAGTAATACCTCCCGTCTTAGGGACACAATGGACATGACTTATCCACTAACTATCAGCAACGGGGTAGATGATACCTGCCTCAAGGAGCTTTAGTATATCCTTTCTTACCACTTCTTTCATTTTAGGATTCAGCCGTCGTTGATGATCACGAACTAGCTTAGCATCTTCTTCCAAATTTATTTTACGTTGACATAGAATGGGACTAATGCCCTTAAGATCATCAAGAGTATACCCAATAGCAGCACAGTGCTTCTTCAGAGCTTTCAATAATCCCTCTTCCTCATGCTCTGAAAGGTTAGCACTAATAATAACAGGATATATCTTTTTCTCATCAAGATAAGCATATTTAAGAGTATCAGGCAACGGTTTAAGCTCAAACACGGGATCACCTTTGGGTGGAGGAGGATCCCCTAGGATTTCAATAGGAAAATTGTGTTTCAAAATAGGTTCATGTTTAAAGAATACTTCATCTATTTCCCTTCTTTCATTCATAAACATATCATTTTCATGGTCTAGCAAATATTGTTCTAAAGGATCACTAGGAGGTACGGCAATAGAAGCAAGACCAATAATTTCATACTTACTAGGTAATTCTTCTTCACGGTGTTGTCTACTAAATTTAGAGAAATTAAATTCATGAGACATATCATCTAACCCGATAGTAACAACATCCTTTTTGCAATCTATCTTAGCATTAAGAGTGTTTAAGAAGGGTCTACCAAATATAATGGGACAAAAGCTATCTTGTGGGGAAACAAGAACAAGAAAATCAGCAGGATATTTAGATTTCCCACACAAGACTTCAACATCTCTAACAATTCCCATTGGTGAAATAGTATCTCTATTGGCAAGTTTAATTGTGACATAAATATCTTCTATCTCAGCAGGTGCAATATCATGCATAATTTATTTGTATAAGTTGTAAGGTATTGCACTAGCACTAGCACCCATATCACATAAGCCATGATAACAATGATCTCCTATTTTAACAGAAATAACAGGCATGCCTACCACATGTCTGTCTTTATCTTTAGCACAAGGTTTAGCAATTCTAGCAGTCTCATCAAGGAAATGAATAACATGCCCATCAATATTATCAGACAAGATATCTTTAACAATAGCAATATCAGGTTCAACTTTAATTTGCTCACAAGGTGTATAAGTTTTAATATTGCTTTTACGAACCACAGTTGAAGCTTTAGCATGATCCTTTATCCAAACAGGGAAAGGTGGTTTCTCAACATAAGAAGTAGGAACAATAGGATCATTATAAGTGATAGTCTTTTCTTCAACCTTAATAGGTGAAGCTACTTTTACTTCTATGGGATGATGATGTTTAAACCACTTCTCCTTGGGAAGATCAACATAAGTAGCAAAAGATTCACAGAAAGAAGCATCGGTATCCATAAAAGATTTAACACAATCGAACTTAGGTGTCATACCTGACTCCTTACCTTCGTCGAGGTCCCAATCTTCAAAGTTGCGTTTAATTCTTTCCAATAAATTCCATTTGAATTCAATAATGTTCGTCATAAAAGAGCCAGCACAAGAAGTATCGAGCATGGTGCGATTGTTATCAGAAAGCCGAGCATATAAATTTTGAATAATCATCTCTCTTGAGAGCTCATGATTGGGCATGAATATAACATTGATTTAAGCCTCCCCCAAGCTTGAGCGATGCTTTCTCCTTCGCAAGGCCAAAAATTATATATATAATTGCGATCACGATGAACAAGATGCATAGGATAAAACTTCTGATGAAATTCCAATTTCAATCGTTTATAGTTCCATGACCCCGTATCATCACATAGCCTATACCATGTCAATGCATCTCCCTTCAAAGACAAAGGGAAGACCTTCTTCTTAACAACATCTCTGGGTACACCTGCAAGCTTAAATAATCCACAAACATTATCCACATATATTAGGTGCTCATCAGGATGCATTGTTCCGTCTCCTGCAAAAGGATTAGCTAGCAGTTTTTCTATCATACTCGAAGGAATTTCAAAGCAAACATTTTCATTTTCAGTAGGTTCGGTAGGTTGAGGAGCAACTCTTTGCTCTACTAGTCGGGGTGAAGATACCCCTAACAAGCCCCTCAGAGGATTACTTTCCATAGTAACAAGTGACAGTAAATTTCAGCACACCATATAAATTTTTCCTTACAAAATTCCACCTACCAAAGGCGCTTCACTCCCAGGCAACGATGCCAGAAAAGAGTCTTGATGACCCACAAGTATAGGGGATCTATCGTAGTCCTTTCGATAAGTAAGAGTGTCGAACCCAACGAGGAGCAGAAGGAAATGATAAGCGGTTTCCAGCAAGGTATTCTCTGCAAGTACTGAAATAAGTGGTAACAAATAGTTTTGTGATAGGATAATTTGTAATGAGCAACAAGTAACAAAAGTAAATAAAGTGCAGCAAGGTGGCCCAATCCTTTTTGTAGAAAAGTACAAGCCTGGACAAACTCTTATATAGAGAAAAGCGCTCCCGAGGACACATGTGAATAGCGTCAAGCTAGTTTTCATCACGTTCATATGTGGCGGCGGAGTTTCGTCCGAGGAGATGGCTTATGATTTTTTTCTCATCGAAAGACTCTATATAGCATAAGATGGCCATCGGAGAGCCACCAGGGGGCCCACGAGGTAGGGGGCGTGCCCAGGGGGTAGGGGGCGCCCCCACCCTCGTGGGCAGGGTGTGGCCCCCCTGGTGAACTTCTTGCGCTCGGTATTTTTTATATATTCTAAAAACGTCTTCCGTGAAGTTTTAGGACTTTTGGAGCTGTGTGCAGAATAGGTCTCTAATATTTGCTCCTTTTCTAGTCTAGAATCCCAGCTGCCAGCATTCTCCCTCTTTATGTAAACCTTGTAAAATAAGAGAGAATAGGCATGAGTATTGTGACATAATGTGCAATAACAGCCCATAATGCAATAAATATCGATATAAAAGCATCATGCAAAATGGACGTATCACTCTTCCATGCTCACCTCTCCCTGGTGGAAATCTCTTGACCCAGAACTCACGCTGGCCATGGCTTGATTGACTTGATTGTTTTTGTGGATGAGGAGTTGAGGAGGAATGTGCAGTCATCTTAGCATTGTAGTATTTATAACCGAGTACTACTAATACGCTCCTAAGTGGGAAACCATTTAGGTTGTGATCGATGTGAACAGGTTTGCAATTAAATATAGCGTGGCAGTAGTAGTAATTTGGAATGTGACGAGACGCGCTCAAAATTTATTGACGGTTCTAGTTTTGAAGTGCGGCACTATTCCTAGATGGCGTAACATCGGCATGTTTTCTTGGTCGTGGTGTAGCATATTCCATCGTACTAGTTCTTTTTCTACTGTTGTGTACGTGCAAAAACTGGCACCGTCGGATACATATCTTACGCTTTGCGTTTGACAGGAATAGCCTCGTGGCGAGCTATAGACTAGTCTTTTTTTCAGACGCATTACACCTATCTCTCAGGACTTCTCGCACGCACCATCACTGCTCCCTAGGTCGATGCCACCCACATACACTTGTACTCTTAGAAGAGGTGCATGCACGCACTTGTCCTCTCTCACACACGCATCTGTAGCTAAGAATTGTTGTGTTCTCAACCATCCGATTGGCTCTATCATGGGTTTCACGTTGCTCCTTGGCCTTGAGATTGAGAAGTTTAAAACACGGAGGCTAAGATGGAGGCGTGAGGTTTTGGTTAATGTGCGGGCCGCACACGGCACCAACATGACATGAGCTTCGTCTGCTTGGTGCGCATGCAGTCGGGTGAGTTGTCCAAGTATAGACACAACCATGCCCTCGTTGGTATCCGCGCGTCGACTTTGGCTGGTCATAGTGGAGAGTAACATAGACTAGTTAGTCTATGTTACTAGTACCTTCATAGTCGGTAGTGTCATATAGTATATGCATAATTTGGCGACGAGCGCTCTCTATATGTACCACCTTTTTCTTTAATTTCATCTTGTTAGTTTTGCTCCATGGCGCAATCCATCGATACTACTACTGTACAAATGTATACACTTTTTAAAAGGATAGAGGGCGGGGCATTCTAGCTTGGTCCTTTTCACGAGAGGCGAGGGCCTTTGTGATTTAACGACTCATTACTGCTGGAAGGCGGGGCCTTTGTGATTTGACGGCTCATTACTGTTGGAAGGTGGGGCCTTGTGATTTCACTGCTCGTATAAATGTGCCGACGACCTGAGGAGGAGCAAAGAACCATGTGATATACTCAAGTTTTCCACTGGAGTAGTACTACGACGGAGGAGCATGAAACACGGCATCACAGTGCCTTATGGCGATAAAAATGATCTAATTTGCTAGTCATCTCATTGTTAGCATTGTTCTATTCATGCCTCGCAGAGAATGTGACACGTGCGGCGAAACACCCGAAGCAAAAGAAGAAACACAGGAGCAAAAGAAGAAGGAAGATTATCACCCCAAATGAGCTAATTCGCCGCGGAGTCGTAACTGCTTCTTCATCGCCTCCACGACCTCCATCTCCTTGCGCGTCTCCTCCGCCATCTTCTTCATTTTGTCCATGACACGAGATTTCTTGACGCGAGCCTTCATCATCTATTCCACGGCCGTATTACGTACCTTGACAGCAGCCGGGTGCTTGATGCGGAGCTTCGCCAACTCCTCCTTCTGTTCCATGACGAGGGCCTGCAGCATCTTCATCGAGGAACTACTACTCATGCAGCTTCTTCCAGTCGGCGTTCTTCTCCTTCAGCAAGTCGAGCTCGTGGCAGAGCTTCACCTTGTCCTCCTGAAGTTGCAGGATTTTGCTAGTCGCCTTCTTCTCCGAGGCAATTCTCTTCTTCAGCAGCATCACCAAGCCGGCCGTCAACTCCCCCTGCTTATTGAGCTCAACGGGCATGTCGTCGAGGCTCTCCTTCAGCAGCTCCACCAAGCTGTGGATGAACTCCTTCTGCTTAGTGAGGTGCTTATTGAGCTGATCGGGCATGCCGTCGAGGGATAACGACTCCAGCGCCGCCAGCTCGGCATGTTCGCCTCCGAGGCTAGGGCGCTCCTGTGAGCCATCGCCAGCCCGTGAGAGATCTTTCGAGGTCTCTGCATGGCGACGAGCCCTCTCTTTTTTCTCCGCGGCCTTGGTTGCTGCTCCCTTGTTACGAGTAGTTCTCAACCTAGAGCTCAACACACCGGACATGGCAAGGATGGACGAAGAAGAAGCACTTATGAGGAGGAAAGGTAGAGTAATTTTCGGTTAGGTAGTTCCCCTTTTTATAACCTAAGTACTAGCACTAGTACTAATACCTGCATAGTGGGAACACATTCAGGTTTGGTACGTACTAGTAGGTGTGAGCAGGCTTGCACTTAATTGTAGCACTAGTACTCCCTCCGTTTCTTTTTACTCCGCATATAAGATTTGGTCAAAGTCAAACTGCACAAAGTTTGGCCAAATTTATATAAAAAAATATGAACATCTACAATACTAAAACTATATAGTATGAACATACGTTTCATGGTGCATCTAATAATATTGATTTCATATTGTGAATGTTTATATTTCTTAATATAAAGTTAGTCAAACTCTACAAAGCTCGACTTTAACCAAACCTTATATGCGGACTAAAAAGAAATAGAGGGAGTATTTTCGAATGTGATGGGAACAAGGTAAAGATAAATTGATGGGTTTTGGTTTCGAGGCCCGAAACGGCTCCCGATGAGTTTAGTGGAACATAAATTTCAAGTAGACTACACTGCTTAGATGCGTAAATATTATGTTACTGTCAAAAATTGGCACAAAATCTGAAGGAGACCAATGGAAGTAATACTAGCAACCCATGGTTTAACTACTCGCATGCGCACAGTGGAGTGGTAATGTCTTTCTTCCGCCCTCACGTCCACTCAATTTGCATGCGCTGTATTAATTGACTATCAATGAAGTGAAGGACTTTACACGTGTCAAATTATCACATGGGGTGGATCTTGGTACAAAATTGTGTCCGCCCATGTACCCGCATGTGCATGCGAGGGAATGAGTGCGTGTGTGGCATGCGTGCACATCTTTGCTTCGTGCATGTACCGCCAGTGTGGCTTAGGGAGGATGAGTACATTCTTCTGGAACCAGCAGCACATCACTGTGATCAATCCACACAAGGATGTCGCGATAACGCCTCCACATGTGCCACATGGCTTCATGAACTATAAGAGAGACACTGTGTAGCGTGCTATTGTGTTTTGCACATACTCGAAGTACTAGTAAGGAACACGTACATTGCACGTGTCAGATTTTGCAACCAAATTATGAATAAATACCACACTATAGCATGTAAGCTCTGAGTCATATATGCCTCATGTAGACCTTCGTTTAATTCTTATAGTTCATCTCATTCAAAATCAATTAGTTTTTATAAAAAACCTACGGCCTCTTTGATTCGTAGGATTTCCAAAACGCGGGAATAGGAAGAACATGGGATTAGAGTGGAATGTCATCTTGAATCGTACAGGATTGTACGAGTGTTTGATTGTGCATAGAAAAACGCAGAATTCTTTCAAAGAGGTTTGAGAGGATGGGATGTTTCCTATGAAATCTAGTGCAAATGAATCATATGGAAAAATTCCTATGGTTTACAATCCTACGAATCAAACAACCAAGATAGGAAAAATTCCTAAGGATTAGAATGCTCCAAAGTTCCTTTGAGAATCCTTTGAATCAAAGAAGCCCTTAATATATTTTATGATTCATGGAATTGTGTGTTGTAAAGCATAAAGTAAAAACAAATAATGGCAATTCAACTAGAAAAAAAGTTTGGGCAGTTATGATACGGAAGATTCTAGAACAAAGGAGAACCACTGTTGTTTTGAGATTTGTGCATTATGCTTAAGTTCAACCATGGAGTCTGCTAGATTGTACATGTGGCAAAATCCGGTGGGGGCTAGAAGATGGTGTGAGGGGCCGAGTGGAGGGAGACTATGAAGGAGTGCACAACTGCGAGATTGATATTTAGAGAGAGGGGGCGAGAACGTGCGCTGTTGCGCGTAGTGGCGGAGCCATGAAAAATGTCCCATGAGCTAGGGGGCCAAGCATTGCTAATCCTTTATGAGGAGGGCCAATTCATCAACTTAAACCATTTTTACCAGCAATTGTCTAATGATCACATTCATATTAGCCTCGATATATAGTGATGTTAGGGGGGCAGGGCCCTTGCTGCCCCTGTCTTCGCCATTGTGCGCGCATCTCAGAGATGAAGCGAATGGCATGGATGATGAGAGGGGGGCGTTTGATATATAATTAATGTGGGTGTATTAGCTATATATGTAATCCTATATAGAGAGGTATAGATTGATCGATGTGGACGTGGGAAAGAGGGTGAGACCTCACTAAATATATAGATTGATCGGTTTATGTGGAAAACTATGAAAGACATAGCTATACACACACACACACACATAGAGGAACATCGATCATTGCGCATGCACATGAGAGATAAAGAATGCCCGATATGATGGAGAGGGGGTTGTGTGTGTGTGCCTTCATGGGAGACCGACCTGAAGAAAAAGATTGCATGTGTGCGATGGATAATGCCGACTGGTAGTGTGTGTGCATGCATGCACGAGAGAAAGTTAGTGGTACAATTATAAAGAGAAGACCAATGTGTGGGTGTAGAAGAATAGGTGAGGTCATAATCAATGTAAAGTTGAATTCAAATATTTGAATAAGAGATCATGATGTTTGAAACCCATCCATTGCTCTTTCTCTTATCCTTGGTCCCGTTAGATGGTTCTCGAACCAAATGCAGCCAAAGACAAGTTCCAAGAAAACCGAGAGACTCCAGCAACAACTCATCGCTATCAAAAGGTTCAGTGATCACAATATGCGTTTCCACGGGTCACAACAACTTCTCATGCATGAATATAACGGAGATCTGCGCGGTGTGGTTTGGAAACGAGCATGTTGTAATGTATACACATTGAACAAGGTCAGACTGGTTTGAATTTGAGATACCGATGGCAGACATCGTTTGGCCACATTGCATCCGTGCATGGACACACTATTCTAATTGGAGATGATGGGTGGATCTCACATCACATATCTATATATATACCCCTATATATATTATATATTTTATATTTTTATATAGTGTGCAGATAACTTTAACTTTGAAAGATTGTCGTTGGATGAGGCCAATCCGATGGTGCAGAGCTAGCAAATTTGAGCACTACTGGCCGTTGGATATCATCTAGATTCCACCAGATTTTGCGACATGTACAATCTAGAAGACTCTATGGTTGAACTTAAGCATAATGCACAAACCTCAAAACACAAGCACTTCTTCTTTGTTCTAGAATCTTCCGTATTAGAATTGCCCAAATGTTTTTCTACATGATTTGTTTTTACTTTATGCCTTACAACGCACAATTCCATGAATCTTAAAATAGATTAGCTTTCTTATAAAAACTAGATGATTTTGAATGAAATGAACTATAAGAATCAAACGAACATCTACATCATGCATATATGACTCAAAGCTTACATGCTATAATGTGGTGTTTATTCATAATTTGGTTGCCAAATCTCATGCATGCAATGCACGTGTACCTTACTAGTCCAAATGGTGTATGTGTGTGTTGTGCGTGTTAAACACATTGTACGTAGTATATCATACTAGTCTAAATTGTCCTTTTTTGGGTACACATTAAGCTTGTTCTCCCGAGATTTCAAGCCGTGCCTTATTATGCCGAAATTTCAAGCTAGCATCTCTGTCTATCGTGCTGCAAAACTCCCGCCTCTTCAACTCGCGCCTTGTCACCCCGAAATATTTAAGATAAATCTTTGTCTCATTGTGCTCCGACAACTCCCTCCATCTCAACCCACGCCTTGCTATTCCAAAATTACAACGCGCACGAAAACTCCCACCTCCTGTGAAATCCCGACACGTGAAATGCCCGTGATACCCCTGAACCGAAAGAACCGCCTCAAATCGGTGGGGGTACTTTCGTAACTTACCCCACATTTCGGACAAGCGCGTCCCTAAACCATGGTTCCCCACTCCCATTCCATCCGCCCACCCATTCGTACACCGAGGCCGGGAAAACCCGCGAAGCCCCACACCCTCCTCTGTCCGCCACCTAGCTGGAGCCTCTTCCCCGACGACGTCGTCCACAAAAACACCTCGACCTCCCTCATCCATCGTACCGGATGAGGATCCATCGTCGATCTGGTCGTCCCACCGGTTCAACCACCCTGTCCTCCACCGCCAAGGAGTTGCCCCGATGTTCCCCTTGTCTTTCGCGCCACCTCCATTCCCACACTACCATCTTCACCTGCACTACCGGAAGAGCATCATCATCACCGTTTCCTCAGATGAAGCTGCGGCCTAATCGGCGCCACCAAAGAGGTTGTACGCTAATCGCCGCATTTTCTTCTTGATTCGATCTCACGGTGCTGCCGGCGCTTGATACGTCTCCAACGTATCTATAATTTTTGATTGCTCCATGCTATATTATCTACTGTTTTGGACATCATTGGGCTTTATTATCCACTTTTATATTATTTTTGGGACTAACATATTAAACGGAGGCCCAGCCCAGAATTGCTGTTTTTTTGCCTATTTTAGGGTTTCGAAGAAAAGGAATATCAAACGGAGTCCAAACGGAATGAAACCTTCGGGAATGTGATTTTCTCAACGAACAAGACCCAGGAGACTTGAACCCTACGTCAAGAAACAAAGGAGGAGGCCACGAGGTAGGGGCGCGCCTACCCCCCCCCCAGGCGCGCCCTCCACCCTCATGGGCCCCCTGTTGCTCCACCGACGTACTCCTTCCTCCTATGTATACCTACGTACCCTCAAACGATCAGATACGGAGCCAAAACCCTAATTCCACTGCCGCAACTTTGTGTATCCACGAGATCCCATCTTGGGGCCTGTTTCGGAGCTTCGCCGGAAGGGGTATCCATCACGGAGGGCTTCTACATCATCACCATAGCCCCTCTGATGAAGTGTGAGTAGTTCATCTCAGACCTACGGGTCCATAGTTATTATCTAGATGGCTTCTTCTCTCTTTTTGGATCTCAATACAATGTTCTCCCCCTCTCTTGTGGATATCTATTCGATGTACTCTTCTTTTTGCGGTGTGTTTGTTGAGACCGATGAATTGTGGGTTTATGATCAAGTCTATCTATGAATAATATTTGAATCTTCTCTGAATTCTTTTATGTATGATTGGTTATCTTTGCAAGTCTCTTCGAATTATCAGTTTGGTTTGGCCTACTAGATTGATCTTTCTTGCAATGGGAGAAGTGCTTAGATTTGGGTTCAATCTTGCGGTGTCCTTTCCCAGTGACAGTAGGGGCAGCAAGGCACATATTGTATTGTTGCCATCGAGGATAACAAGATGGGGTTTTCATCATATTGCATGAGTTTATCCCTCTACATCATGTCATCTTGCTTAAGGCATTACTCTGTTTTCATTAACTTAATACTCTAGATGCATGCTGGATAGCGGTCGATGAGTGGAGTAATAGTAGTAGATGCAGGTAGGAGTCGGTCTACTTGTCTCGGACATGATGCCTATATACATGATCATACCTAGATATTCTCATAACTATGCTCAATTCTGTCAATTGCTCAACAGTAATTTGTTCACCCACCATAGAATACTTATGCTCTTGAGAGAAGCCACTAGTGAAACCTATGTCCCCCGGGTCTATCTTCATCATATTAATCTCCCAATACTTAGTTATTTTCATTGCCTTTTATTTTACTTTGTATCTTTATCATAAAAATACCAAAAATATTATCTTATCATATCTATCAGATCTCACTCTCGTAAGTGGCCGTGTAGGGATTGACAACCCCTTATCACATTGGTTGCGAGGATTTATTTGTTATGTGCAGGTACGAGGGACTCGCGCGTAGCCTCCTACTGGATTGATACCTTGGTTCTCAAAAACCGAGGGAAATACTTATGCTACTTTGCTGCATCATCCCTTCCTCTTTGGGGAAAACCAACGCAGTGCTCAAGAGGTAGCAAGAAGGATTTCTGCCGCCGTTGCTGGGGAGTCTACGCAAAAGTCAATATACCAAGTACCCATCACAATCCTTATCTCCCGCATTAAATTATTTGCCATTTGCCTCTCATTTTCCTCTCCCCCACTTCACCCTTGTCGTTTTATTCTCCCTCTCTCTCTATCCTCCCTCTCTTATTTGCCTCTTTTTGCCCCCTTGCTTTTTGTTTGCTTGTGTGTTGGATTGCTTGCTTGTCACGATGGCTCAAGATAACACTAAATTGTGTGACTTTACCAATACCAACAACAATGATTTTATTAGCACTCCGATTGCTCCTCTTACCGATGCTGAATCTTGTGAAATTAATATTGCTTTGCTGAATCTTGTCATGAAATATCCGTTTTCCGTCCTTCCTAGTGAAGACGCCGCTACCCATCTAAATAGCTTTGTTGATTTATGTGATATGCAAAGAAGAAAGATGTGGATACCGATATTATTAAATTGAAGCTATTTCCTTTTTCGCTTAGAGATCATGCTAAAGCTTGGTTTTCGTCTTTGCCTAAAAATAGTATTGATTCTTGGAATAAGTGCAAAGGTGCTTTTATCTCTAAGTATTTTCGTCCCGCTAAGATCATCTCCCTTAGAAAAGATATTATGAATTTTAAGCAACTTGATCATGAACATGTTGCACAAGCTTGGGAGAGGATGAAATTAATGATACATAATTGCCCTACTCATGGTTTGAATTTGTGGATGATTATACAAATTTTTTATGCCGGATTGAATTTTGATTCTAGAAATCTTTTAGATTCGGCCGCGGGAGGCACTTTTATGGAAATCACTTTAGGAGAAGCTACTAAACTCCTAGATAATATTATGGTTAATTATTCTCAATGGCATACTGAAAGATCCACTAATAAAAAGGTGCATGCGATAGAAGAAATTAATGTTTTGAGTGGAAAGATGGATGAACTTATGAAATTATTTGCTAGTAAAAGTGTTTCTTCTAATCCTAATGATATGCCGTTGTCTACTTTGACTGAGAATAATAATGAATCTATGGATGTGAATTTTGTTGGTAGGAACAATTTTGGTAACAACGCGTATAGAGGAAATTTTAATCCTAGGCCTTATCCTAGTAATCCCTCTAATAATTATGGTAATTCCTACAACAATTCTTATGGAAATTATAATAAGATGCCCTCTGATTTTGAATCTAATATTAAAGAATTTATTACTTCACAAAAGAATTTCAATGCTTTGATTGAAGAAAAATTGCTTAAGATTGATGAGTTGGCAAGGAACGTTGATAGAATTTCTCTTGATGTTGATTCTTTGAAACTTAGATCTATTCCACCTAAGCATGATATCAATGAGTCTCTCAAAGCCATGAGAATTTCCATTGATGAGTGCAAAGAAAGAACCGCTAGGATGCATGCTAAGAAAGATGCCTTTATAAGAGCGTGTTCTTCTAGTTCCTATGAAAATAAAGATGAAGATCTAAAAGTTATTGATGTGTCCCCTATTAAATCTTTGTTTTTCAATATGAATCTTAATAATGATGGGACTGAATATGATCCACCTTTACCTAGAAGGCGTTCCAAGAATTCGGAGTTTTTAGATCTTGATGCTAAAATTGATAAAAGTGGGATTGAAGAAATTAAAACCCTAGATGTTGCTAAACCCACTATTTTGGATTTCAAGGAATTTAATTATGAAAATTTCTCTTTGATTGATTGTATTTCCTTGTTTCAATCCGTGCTAAATTCTCCTCACACTTATAGTCAAAATAAAGCGTTCACTAAACATATCGTTGATGCATTGATGCAATCTTATGAAGAAAAACTTGAATTAGAAGTCTCTATCCCTAGTAAACTTTATGATGAGTGGGAACCTACTATTAAAATTAAAATTAAAGATCATGAATGCTATGCTTTGTGTGATTTGGGTGCTAGTGTTTCCACAATTCCAAAGACTTTGTGTGATTTGTTATGTTTCCGTGATTTTGATGATTGCTCTCTAAACTTGCACCTTGCGGATTTCACTATTAAGAAACCTATGGGAAGAATTAATGATGTTCTTATTGTTGCAAATAGGAATTATGTGCCCGTAGATTTTGTTGTTCTTGACATAGATTGCAATCTTTCATGTCCTATTATTCTTTGTAGACCTTTCCTTAGAACGATTGGTGCAATTATTGATATGAAGGAAGGAAATATTAGATTCCAATTTCCATTAAGGAAAGGCATGGAACACTTTCCTAGAAAGAAAGTTAAATTACCTTATGAATCTATTATGAGAGCCACTTATGGATTGCCTACCAAAGATGGCAATACCTAGATCTATCCTTGCTTTTTATGCCTAGCTAGGGGCCTTAAACGATAGCGCTTGTTGGGAGGCAACCCAATTTTATTTTTATTCCTTGAATTTTGCTCCTGTTTAGTAATAAATAATTTATTTAGCCTCTGTTTATGTTGTATTTTTTGTGTTTAATTAGTGTTTGTGCCAAGTAGAACCGTTGGGAAGACTTGGGGAAAGTCTTGATATCTTGCTTTAAAAAAACAGAAACTTTCGCGCTCACGAGAACTGCTGCCATTTTTATTTGGAAAGTGATATTTAGTTAATTATTTTTTCAAATGATTAATAGATAAATTACTCACGTCCAGAAATTTATTTTAGAATTTTGGGGGTTCCATATCTTGCGCTAGCTACAGATTACTACAGACTGTTCTGTTTTTGACAGATTCTATTTTTTGTGTGTTGTTTGCTTATTTTGATGAATCTATGGCTAGTAAAATAGTTTGTAAACCATAGAGAAGTTGGAATAAAGTAGGTTTAACACCAATATAAATAAATAATGAGTTAATTACAGTACTTTGAAGTGGTCTTTTGTTTTCTTTCGCTAACGGAGCTCACGGGATTTTCTACTTTAAGTTTTCTGTTGTGAAGTTTTCAAGTTTTGGGTAAAGATTTGATGGATTATGGAACAAGGAGTGGAAAGAGCCTAATCTTGGGGATTCCCATGGCACCCCCAAGATAATCTAAGGACACCTAAAAGCCAAAGCTTGGGGATGCCCCGGAAGGCATCCCCTCTTTTCGTCTACTTCTATCGGTAACTTTACTTGGAGCTATATTTTTATTCACCACATGATATGTGTTTTGCTTGGAGCGTCTTGTATGATTTGATTCTTTGCTTTTTAGTTTACAACAATCATCCTTTCTGTACACACCTTTTGAGAGAGCCATACATGATTTGGAATTTGTTAGAATACTCTATATGCTTCACTTATATCTTTTGAGTCATATAGTTTTGCTCTAGTACTTCACTTATATCTTTTAGAGCACGGTGGTGGATTTGTTTTATAGAAACTATTGATCTCTCATGATTCACTTAGATTACTTTTAGAGTCTTAAATAGCATGGTAATTTGCTTAAATAATCCTAATGTGCTAGGTAATCAAGATTAGTAAAAAAATTCCTATGAGTGTTTTGAATACTAAGAAAAGTTTGATGCTTGATGATTGTTTTGAGATATGGAGGTAATAATATCAAATTCATGCTAGTTGAGTAGTTGTGAATTTGAGAAGTGCTTGTGTTGAAGTTTGCAAGTCCCGTAGCATGCACGTATGGTAAACGTTATGTAACAAATTTGAAACATGAGGTGTTATTTGATTGTCTTCCTTATGAGTGGCGAGCGATGGTCTTTTCCTACCAATATATCCCCCTAGGAGCATGCGCGTAGTGCCGAGGTTTTTGATGACTTGTAGATTTTTGCAATAAGTATGTGATTTCTTTATGACTAATGTTGAGTCCATGGATTATACGCACTCTCACCCTTCCATCATTGCTAGCCTCTTCGGTTCCGTGCATTGCCCTTTCTCACATTGAGAGTTGGTGCAAACTTCGCCGGTGCATCCAAACCCTGTGATATGATACGATCTTTCACACATAAACCTCCTTATATCTTCCTCAAAACAGCCACCATACCTACCTATTATGCCATTTCCATAGCCATTCTGAGATATATTGCCATGCAACTTTCCACCATTCCGTTTATCATGACACATTCATCATTGTCATATTGCTTAGCATGATCATGTAGTTGACATAGTATTTGTGGCAAAGCCACCATTCATAACTCTTTCATACTTGTCACTCTTGGTTCATTGCATATCCCGATACACTGCTAGAGGCATTCATATAGAGTCATCTTTTGTTCTAGCATCGAGTTGTAATCATTGAGTTGTAAATAAATAGAAGTGTGATGATCATCATTTTCTAGAGCATTGTCCCAAGTGAGGAAAAAATAGAAATACCATAAAAAAAAGAGAAAGGCCCAAATAAAAAAATGAGAGAAAAAGAGAGAAGGGACAATGCTACTATCCTTTGCCACACTTGTGCTTCAAAGTAGCACCATGATCTTCATGATAGAGAGTCTCTTGTTTTGTCACTCTCATTTACTAGTGGGAAATTTTCATTATAGAACTTGGCTTGTATATTCCAACAATGGGCCTCCTCAAGTGCCCTAGGTCTTCATGAGCAAGCAATTTGGATGCACACCCACTTAGTTTCTTTTGTTGAGCTTTCGTACATTTATAGCTCTAGTGCATCCGTTGCATGGCAATCCCTACTCCTTGCATTAACATCAATCGGTGGGCATCTCCATAGCCCATTGATTAGCCTTGTTGATGTGAGACTTTCTCCTTTTTTGTCTTCTCCACATAACCCCCATCATCATATTCTATTCCACCCATAGTGCTATGTCCATGGCTCGCGCTCATATATTGCGTGAAAGTTTATAGGTTTGAGATTGCTAAGGTATGAAACAATTGCTTGGCTTGTCATCGGGGTTGTGCATGATGAGAGCATTCTTGTGTGACAAAAATGGAGCATGACTAAACTATATGATTTTGTAGGGATGAACTTTCTTTGGCCATGTTATTTTGAGAAGACATAATTGCTTAGTTAGTATGCTTGAAAATTATTATTTTTATGTCAATATGAACTTTTATCTTGAATCTTTCGGATCTGAAAATTCATACCACAATTAAGAAGAATTACATTAAAATTATGCCAAGTAGCACTCCACATCAAAAATTCTGTTTTTACCATTTACCTACTCGAGGACGAGCAGGAATTAAACTTGGGGATGCTTGATACGTCTCCAACGTATCTATAATTTTTGATTGCTCCATGCTGTATTATCTATTGTTTTGGACATTATTGGGCTTTATTATCCACTTTTATATTATTTTTGGGACTAACCTATTAACCGGAGGCCCAGCCCAGAACTGCTATTTTTTGCCTATCATTGGTTTTGGGTCTATCCATAGTTTGCTACCATCACTCTGGATTTGTGCATGCACTCCTTACATAATCTCACTATGTTTTATTCCTATGCATGTCAGTTATTGTACACAATGGAAGTGAACATGTAGAGCAAAAGAGACGAGCCTTGCATGGCAATAAAATTTCACGCAGACGTCGCTCCATGGTGGGCACAAAGGCAGTCCCCCCTCCACCCATTTCTAATTGTAATCAAGAGGAAGATAACTGTTCTGAGGGGGATTCACAAGCAGAAGACCACTCGTATTTACCCCATGAGGTCTTCGCTCTAACTTGGCATGCTGATGTTGGTAATATCATGCATATGGTGCCTTGCATTGCTTACTGTATACATCAAAGATGTCGTCTGCTTAGTTTAGACATGCGTTGTGTCAATGCCATCTATTTAGTTTCTTTATTGTATATGTGAATCATGCAATGCCATCTTGTTTAGCCAGGCATCATATATGTGAATTTTGCAATGCCACCCTGATTAGCCAACCATCTTATATTTGAATTATATCATGACATAATTTTTTGTTACGTGTTAAATTTGTCAACAATTTTAGTACATTCAATTACTCTTCCTGTGCATCAGCCATTCGACACGGTCATGGAAAAATCTAGAGTGGAAACAAGGTCTTCAGAGAAGACAATGCTATCTGACGAAGCGCATGTCTTGTTGGTTACAGATAGCTCCTCAGAGGAGGATTCAGAGACAGATGACTAGTCCTATCCCCCCCCCCCCGAGGTGCATGCTCTAACTTGGCAGGGTTATGTTGCTCATATCGTGCGTATGGTACCTTGCATTGCTATGTCATTTGCTTAGTTTAGACATGCTTTGTGTGAATGCCACCTGTTTAGTGTCTAATTACCATATATGTGAATTATGCAATTACATCTTGTTGCAAGACATTATATATGTGAATTATGCAATGCTATCTTATTGCAAGGCATTATATATGTGAATTATGCAATGCCATGTTGTTTAGCCAAGCGTCATATATGTGAATTATATCATGTCGTCCTTTTTTTGTATTTCTCATTGGTTTTGTCAACAATGTTTGTATATTCAACTACTCTTCCTGTGCATCAGCCATTTGAATTGGTGATGGAGAAATCTGGAGTGAAAACAAGGTCTTTAGAGCAGACAATGCTACCTGCTGAAGCAGATTGTGATGCCCCCGATTTGACCGTACACTAATCATACACGCAAACGTGTACGTTCAAGATCAAGGACTCACGGGAAGATATCACAACACAACTATACAAATAAAATAAGTCATACAAGCATCATATTACAAGCCAGGGGCCTCGAGGGCTCGAATACAAGAGCTCGATCATAGACGAGTCAGCGGAAGCAACAATATCTGAGTACAGACATAAGTTAAACAAGTTTGCCTTAAGAAGGCTAGCATAAACTGGGATACAGATCGAAAGAGGCGCAGGCCTCCTGCCTGGGATCCTCCTAACTACTCCTGGTCATCGTCAGCGGACAGCACGTAGTAGTAGGCACCTCCGATGCGGTAGGAGTCATCATCGACGGTGGTGTCTGGCTCCTGGACTCCAGCATCTGGTTGCGACAACCAGAAAGAAAGGAAAGGGGGAAAAGGGGGGAGAAAGCAACCGTGAGTACTCATCCAAAGTACTCGCAAGCAAGGAGCTACACTACATATGCATGGGTATCAAATGGAATAAGGGTATCATATGTGGACTGAACTGCAGAATGCCAGAATAAGAGGGGGATAACTAATCCTTTCGAAGACTACGCTTCTGGCAGCCTCCGTCTTGCAGTATGTAGAAGAGAGTAGACTGAAGTCCTCCAAGTAGCATCGCATAGCATAACCCTAACCGATGATCCTCCCTTCGTCGCCCTGTGAGAGAGCGATCACCGGTTGTATCTGGCACTTGGAAGGGTGTGTTTTATTAAGTATCTGGTTCTAGTTGTCATAAGGTCAAGGTACAACTCCAAGTCGTCCTGTTACCGAAGATCACGGCTATTCGAATAGATTAACTTCCCTCCAGGGGTGCACCACATACCCCAACACGCTTGATCCCATTTGGCCGGACACACTTTTCGCGGTCATGCCCGGCCGTGAAAGATCAACACATCGTAGCCCCACCTAGGCACAACAGAGAGGTCAGCATGCCGGTCTAAACCTAAGCGCACAGGGGTCTGGGCCCATCGCCCTTAGCACACCTGCACGTTGCGAACGCGGCCGGAAGCAGAACTAGCCCCCTTAATACAAGAGCAGGCTTACGTTCCAATCCGGCGCGCGCCACTCAGTCGCTGACGTCACGAAGGCTTCGGCTGATACCACGACGCCGGGATACCCATAACTACTCCCACGTAGATGGTTAGTGCGTATAGACCAAATGGCCAGACTCAGATCAAATACCCAGATCTCGTTAAGCGTGTTAAGTATCCGCGAACGCCGACCAGGGCCAGGCCCACCTCTCTCCTAGGTGGTCTCAACCTGCCCTGTCGCTCCGCCTCAAAGTTCCACTCGCGGGTGCTCCTACGAGTCGACCCGTCTTTAATCACCACATGTATCAAGTATAAAGTACATAGTATAAACCCGCGATCACCTCCCGAGTGATCACGGCCCGATAGTATAGCACAGCAGACGGACAAGAAGGTAGGGCCACAGATGGAAATACTAGCATCCTATACTAAGCAAGTAGGATTGCAGGTAAAGGTATCAACAGTAGTAACAAGGACAGGCTATGCATCAGGATAGGAATAACGAAAGCAGTAACATGCTACACTACTCTAATGCAAGCAGTATAGAGGAGAGTAGGTGATATCTGGTGATCAAGGGGGGGGGGGCTTGCCTAGTTGCTCTGGCAAGAGAGAGGGGTCGTCAACACCATAGTCGAACTGGGGGTCACCAGCAGTCTCGGGGTCTACCGGAAAGAAGTAACGGAGGGGAAACACAATAAATAACAGTGCAGTCAAAGCATCACAAGGCATAACATGACAATACACGGTGCTAGGGGTGCCCTAACGCGGTAAGAGGTGATACCGGGGAAGGGGGAAACATCCGGGAAAGTATCCCCGGTGTTTCGCGTTTTCGGGCAGAGGAGCCGGAGGTGGAAAGTTGCGAGTTCGATAGGTTAGGGATGTGTGGCGGACGAACGGTCTGCGTATCCGGATTCGTCTCGTCGTTCTGAGCAACTTTCATGTAGAAAGTATTTTCATCCGAGTTACGGATTAAAAGATATGATTTTCTAAAGATTTTATTAATTTCTAGAATTTAATTAATTAATTAATTAATTAATTCGAAAATGAATTAATGACATCAGCATGATGTCATGCTGACATCAGCAGTCAATAGAGTTGACTTGGTCAACCTGACCAGTGGATCCCACTGGTCAGTGACACATTTTAATTAAACAGTTTAATTAATCTAATCAAAATTAATTAGTGGGTGGGCCCCACTATCATACTAATTGATTAGCTAATTAACAGTAGTTAATTAGGTTAACTAATCATTAGGTTAATTAATCTTATTTGGTTATTAAGTTAATTAATTGGTTAATTAATTAATTAATTTCATTATTTATTTATTTATTTAATTTTTTATTTTCGTTCTGGGCGTGGGCCCCATTCATCATAGGCCCTAGGGGGGCAAACAGGGGAGGGCGCTACTGGTAACAGTCGCGGGGGCGCCCGAGAGGGGCCAACCCGGGCGCTGGCCTCGGGCGAGACCAGCGGCGCGGCGGGGCCAGTCCGGCCACCGGCGGCGAGGCAGCAGCAACGCCGGTGAGGTGGGGGCAGGCAGCACCTGCAGCAAGCAGGATCAGGAGTAGGCCGCGGACGCGCACGGCGCACGGGCGAGGGAGGCGGGCGCGATGTGCAGGGGAGGCGAGAGGGCAGCAGCAGCGCATTGCAGTGGGGGGATAGGGTGGGCGCTGGCGGGCGCCAAGGGTTGCGGGGCGCGCGGCTTGTCCAGTGACGGGCACGCGCGGCGCGGGTATAGGGGCGAGGGAAGGTCTGCGGGCACGGCGAGGTCGGGGAGAAGGCGCGCGGGGCGCGAGCGGGGCCAGACAAGGCACGAGCAGTCAGGCCGGAGCGTGGCGGCGACCTACAGCGGGAGGCGGAGGGGGATTTGGGCAAGGGGCTCACAGGGGAGGTCGCGTGCGAGCTCGAGGGGGCCAGGGAGGCGTTGGAGCAGCAGGTCGACGTAGTTGTCAACTCGTCATGGCGTTGGGTGACACGGAGGAGCGGCGACGATCCGGCGATGGGGGACACCGTTGCCTTGCGTTGGTGGGGTGGACGACGACCACGGGGCGCGACGAGGTCCAAAGGCGCCGGCGGTGGAGAGGCAGGGCAGGACGCTGGCGTCGGCGAGAGGGGGGCTCCGGGGAGGAGGCGCCGTCGTCGGGGGTGCAGGGCAGCGCGGGATCCGGGCGATCCCGATCCAGATCGTGGGGGGGGGGCGAGTGGGGGTGAGGGGAATGGGGAGTGGGGGGTTACGGGTTAGGGTTTCCCCCTCGTGGGGATAAGGCAGGGGCGGATCGGCCGACTGGGCCAGGTGGGCCGGCCTGGCCGGTGAGCTGGGCCGTCTGGCCCAGTTGGCCAGGGGGCTTTTTTTGTTATGTTTTATTTTTACCTTTTCTTTTCTGCTTTCTTTTATTTATTTAATAATTTATAGTTTTACAAAAAGTAAAACCTATATCTAAAATAGAGTTACAATTCCAACTACTTTCACAGAAAGTTTTACCCCTCATCAAAATAGTTTAGTATTTTATAACATTCAAAGACATTTATTCAATAGTTTTACCTACTATTTTAATCATTTAAGTGCATTTAAACTTTTTATAAAATTGTGGTTTCTCCACAATAATTACCTATGCATTATTTGGCAATACCCCAACATTTTAGTTTTAATATTTGAAAACCTTTACCGTTTGACTTTATTTTAAGTTTGAATTTCGAATCGATTTTGAACTAACACGAGATTAACAACAGTAACTATGGTGACGAGGCATCATTAACATGGGATTACTGTAGCCTAATTATCCGGGCGTCACAATTCTCCTGCACTACAAGAAATCTCGTCCCGAGATTTAGGAGGGGAGTAAGGGGGAAAGACTAGGTTGCAAACTTCTAATGGGTCTTCTCAGTCTTTGTTGCACTTCCCGAAGTAGTTGATCCTTTACATTGATGTCTCCATTTCTCTGCTTCAGGTCATCCTGATGAAGTCGGCATCCTTTCTTCGGGATCTTCATCGTATTTATGAATAGGTAACGGGGCAGATCGGCAAGGACAGAATGCTATAAGGGTAACAATCTGGGATTAACCCATGAATGGGCATAGGAGTACCTCTCGAGTTGAACAAATAAAACACATCGAGTGTAAAGTTGGAAGGTACAATAAGAAGTTTCAAGCAGCCAGGCAATCGTTCGATGCCTGAAACAGGGCATGAAGGGGTTCAGAGTAATGGAGTTAAGTGTTGTGTCTAATACCAGTATTGATGATCTCAGCGGAAGGTGGCTCGTGAATTACACACGAGGCCACGCGTGAGGAATAACTTTGGGAACAGGGGGTGTACAGGAGAGTCAGGTTTCGATCCTGTGGAACTGTGGGTTATGGGCCCACCATGTGGGTTAAAAATAGGAGCGATGACATCTCGCACGGTCACAATAGCAAGGCATGTCAGAGGGTAGCCTATCAGTTATGTCGGCACAATGTCGGTACCAGGGGCGAGGGACAAAGAGAACCATTTTCCTGCTCGTTGAACGAGGCGGACCAATAGGCAAAGTTCTCGTCCATCGGTGGTGACCGGAATGCTATCGACAATTTCAACAGGGTCTTACTAACACGGTTGTACACCAAGGTGTTTACATAAGCAGAAGAATATTACTGCTTAGATCCTATGGATCACAAGGAAGGTTAACAAATCAATGGAAAGGAAAATATGATTATCAGATTAAACAGAACAATGGAAAGGAAAATGTGTTTAAACACATATTTCAAGGGTATATCCTTCCCAAGGACAAGCAGAGCATGATATCCATGACAGGATATAATGTAGAAAACTCTTTAGGTAGGAGAGAGAAATTTCATGACATTACCCATACATCGGTGTTTGGATAATTGAGCAGGAAACATTTAGCATTGGGCTCCAAATGGTCTTGTTGAAAATCGGAGTACCATAGACATGCTTCGAGATAGCATTGACATGGTCTTCAAGCAAAGGTCAGACTCTGGATACACGAAGGATCCATCAGGAACATCTTGTAGAATAAGTCTTACAATTTCCTCATGGAAGAATGAATAACCTTGCTAAAAAGGAAACTTATAACAGTAGGTCCTCCGGCCAGGTGTGCTGGGCATGCCATCACCTTACTAGGTCATAAAAGACCAGTGTTATAACTCATTGGAAAAATGTTCCAACCATCATATCTGACCGAGATTCAGATCTGATCGGTGTTAGGATACCGCAGACTCAGGATGCCTGAGAAGAAAAGGTGCAGAACAAATTGACGAGACGACATTGTAAGATTCTCGGGAAATTTACTACGGTAGCATGTTCCGAAACAAAAGCTCATCATTAAACCAACGAAGGGATAAGGTGGTAGCTAATGAACTCAATGACAATTCATCGAGACTCCTAAAAGATGGGTTTCCACAATTATGTGAACAAGGAGATAACATTAGTCAGATCAAATGATATAATGATGTATGCTCGAGAAAAACATACACAGTTAAACATTGGTTGAAAGGTGCGCCTGACATATGGGTTGGGTTGCACGACCAATGTCAGAATGGTGATTCAACAATCAATAGTCTAAGAATGAACGGCCAACCATTAACTTCAAAGCAATTGGGTTGCTAGAAGTTTTGAAGTCGCACATCATAGTTCGATTGTCGGTTTTCCGGTTAGAAATAATACGGGGACCAAGGAATGAATGGAGATGGCGAGAAGTATTAATATATCAAGAATTCTTAAGAGGTGGTGAAATTTCTCACCACATTCTTGACAAAAAAGATGGTAATACTCCAAGGTGAAGAAGAAGAACTGCGGGGTAGCAAGGATCTCAACGTGTAACACAAAACACGAACAAGTTTATGTTGAATGGAAGGCAATAAAGTGGTCGATGATAATATAAATCACCGAGGGAAAAGATGGTAATTCTCATCATGAATTCGATGGATATCCTGGAAGAGCCCAAGATGTTGGTGCTAATCTCGACACATTTGTCGAGAGATTTCATGAAGATGTAATCTATCGGTGATGACATCAAGTCAAAGGAATTATGAAGCAAAAGGTTATCGGAACCATGGGTACGACACAAACTCAAAATCAAGCTTGTTGTCCAAGGTGAAAGATATGACAAGAAAGATCGACGTAAGCTTAGCTCACCGTCAAAAGTTGTGTTCCAGGAAGAAGGACCAGGTAGCACAGTTAAAATTTAGCACGATAATGATATAGCCAACCGGGCTAGGAATGACTTGAAGGATTATTAAACTCATAAGCAATAAAAATTACTTATAGTTATTGATTCGGAGTACAGAGTCGATTCACTGTCGGTGTCCTTGAGTGTCTAACAACTCAGAACCCGGGGAAAATTTTGGAATCAGTGAGAAATAATACTTGAAGAATAACTCATAAGAAGTTATGCAGTTCCGCGATAATCTCGAGATACCAGAGGGGGGTAATACTCGATGACGGACCAAAGTAGAGGTTGGACTGGGGTATTGCTCTGCAGAAGACAAGTGCTTAAACTTGCACGAGAAATGGTATTTAAAGGAGAACATGGTTGGAATCCACGATCATAAAGGATCGAACCATGGATACAAGATGAACTTATAACAAGGGGTAATTATTTTTATGAGCAGCTTCCATGATAAGTTATACATCGTGTCCCTGGGCATGAACGCAAGGTTCAAGGTCGACTCCCACTTCTTCAATGTATAACCTTCCATTCACTTTTCGCTTTGACAAAGGCCTTAGTGTTGAAAGTTTTACCTGGTGAAATACTAGATGAGTATGACTCGTGAAAACTTCCGAGTTCACACATATAAAGGAAGGCATCGGATCAACCCGTTAGGGTATCGTGGAAAAATATAACACAATCTTCAAGAGTAGATATCACCAGCTCGAAAGCAGAGCATGGTTGGCAAAAGGAGAGGATACAATTTACCAAAGGCATTATGTATCGGAGAAAGAACTCACAAGGTGATTAATTATGAAGGACACTGTCGGATAATAATCCAACAGTGGATATGGCGATCCACAATGGAGCTGATGTGAGTATCAATACCCAATCAGAGGAAGAAAGAATGCAAATGCATCGATTTATAGAACATTTGAATAATTCAACATCTAAATAGCATAGTAATTATGATTTTCAATTCAAGGGATCAGGAGCAAAAGCTCTCATCAAGGATGGATAAGTCAACTAGACTTAGGGGTAAGATCGATGGCAATCTGATTGGCCAAGAACCAGCTCATGTTCGAAAGACGTCTGAGCCGGAAGGTAATTTATAATGATCAACTAATGATTGCGTGCATTCACACACATATAGAATCAATGGACTTAAAATGATAGTGACAAAGGATGCCAATAGGATTACTAGACTCATTGGATTAACCAAAATGTAAGCAAGCAAGATTTTCAAGAGCAATAGGCTCCTGAGGATTTTTGGAAGATCGAAAGGTATTTCAAAGTCCTTTGCGGAACACATGAACAACTGGGAATGAGCGGATACTCGATAAGTGCGAGGATTTATCCGTAGAGGTATTCATGTGGGTAATGAATTGCAAGGCACTAGGCACAAAGTATTCTCGGAGCAATAGAGAGAATTTTCGAGGTATCTTGTAATAAAAAGATCAATGGGATTGAAAGGACAAGTGTATGTAGTTATCCATAATAATATAACAGTGGTAGGGAATTTGCAAAGGCGATGGGCACAAGTGTCTCAAGAGAACAACGGAGATTATCTTTGGAATCTTCTAGTGAAGCAGTCGATCATCTGTAATGAAGGTGCTCTCCGGCAGGAAGTGATAACGAGAACCTAGAGTTAGATTTTAGCAAAATCATTTAACCCGAATAGAAGAGAGATCAGAGTCCCAGAGTATAGGTCGAGGAATAAAAGATCCTAATACCACCCAGATGGCGACGTGGGCCCGTAAGGCACACAACCATGTTAGTAAAAAGTTTTGTAATGTCTAGACTCGACTTCGGCCAAGGAGTGTGGAAGGGGGATTCATACAGGCAGTCGGCTCTGATACCAACTTGTGACGCCCCCGATTTGACCGTACACTAATCATACACGCAAACGTGTATGATCAAGATCAGGGACTCACGGGAAGATATCACAACACAACTCTACAAATAAAATAAGTCATACAAGCATCATATTACAAGCCAGGGGCCTCGAGGGCTCGAATACAAGAGCTCGATCATAGACGAGTCAGCGGAAGCAACAATATCTGAGTACAGACATAAGTTAAACAAGTTTGCCTTAAGAAGGCTAGCATAAAATGGGATACAGATCGAAAGAGGCGCAGGCCTCCTGCCTGGGATCCTCCTAACTACTCCTGGTCGTCGTCAGCGGACAGCACGTAGTAGTAGGCACCTCTGGTGCAGTAGGAGTCATCATCGACGGTGGCGTCTGGCTCCTGGACTCCAGCATCTGGTTGTGACAACCAGAAAGAAAGGAAAGGGGGAAAAGGGGGGAGAAAGCAACCGTGAGTACTCATCCAAAGTACTCGCAAGCAAGGAGCTACACTACATATGCATGGGTATCAAATGGAATAAGGGTATCATATGTGGACTGAACTGTAGAATGCCAGAATAAGAGGGGATAACTAATCCTTTCGAAGACTACACTTCTGGCAGCCTCCGTCTTGCAGTATGTAGAAGAGAGTAGACTGAAGTCCTCCAAGTAGCATCGCATAGCATAACTCTAACCGATGATCCTCCCCTCGTCGCCCTGTGAGAGAGCGACCACCGGTTGTATCTGGCACTTGGAAGGGTGTGTTTTATTAAGTATCCGGTTCTAGTTGTCATAAGGTCAAGGTACAACTCCAAGTCGTCCTGTTACCGAAGATCACGGCTATTCGAATAGATTAACTTCCCTGGAGGGGTGCACCACATACCCCAACACGCTTGATCCCATTTGGCCGGACACACTTTTCGGGGTCATGCCCGTCCGCGAAAGATAAATACGTCGCAGCCCCACCTAGGCACAACAGAGAGGTCAGCATGCCGGTCTAAACCTAAGCGCACAGGGGTCTGGGCCCATCGCCCTTAGCACACCTGCATGTTGCGAACGCGGCCGGAAGCAGAACTAGCCCCCTTAATACAAGAGCAGGCTTACGTTCCAATCCGGCGCGCGCCACTCAGTCGCTGACGTCACGAAGGCTTCGGCTGATACCACGACGCCGGGATACCCATAACTACTCCCACGTAGATGGTTAGTGTGTATAGACCAAATGGCCAGACTCAGATCAAATACCCAGATCTCGTTAAGCGTGTTAAGTATCCGCGAACGCCGACCAGGGCCAGGCCCACCTCTCTCCTAGGTGGTCTCAACCTGCCCTGTCGCTCCGCCTCAAAGTTCCACTCGCGGGTGCTCCTACGAGCCGACCCGTCTTTAATCACCACATGTATCAAGTATAAAGTACATAGTATAAACCCGCGATCACCTCCCGAGTGATCACGGCCCGATAGTATAGCACAGCAGACGGACAAGAAGGTAGGGCCACAGATGGAAATACTAGCATCCTATACTAAGCAAGTAGGATTACAGGTAAAGGTATCAACAGTAGTAACAAGGACAGGCTATGCATCAGGATAGGAATAACGAAAGCAGTAACATGCTACACTACTCTAATGCAAGCAGTATAGAGGAGAGTAGGCGATATCTGGTGATCAAGGGGGGGGGGCTTGCCTGGTTGCTCTGGCAAGAGAGAGGGGTCGTCAACACCATAGTCGAACTAGGGGTCGCCGGCAGTCTCGGGGTCTACCGGAAAGAAGTAACGGAGGGGGAACACAATAAATAATAGTGCAATCAAAGCATCACAAGGCATAACATGACAATACACGGTGCTAGGGGTGCCCTAACGCGGTAAGAGGTGATACCGGGGAAGGGAGGAAACATCCGGGAAAGTATCCCCGGTGTTTCGCGTTTTCGGGCAGAGGAGCCGGAGGGGGAAAGTTGCGAGTTCGATAGGTTAGGGATGTGTGGCGGACGAACGGTCTGCGTTTCCGGATTCGTCTCGTCGTTCTGAGCAACTTTCATGTAGAAAGTATTTTCATCCGAGTTACGGATTAAAAGATATGATTTTCTAAAGATTTTATTAATTTCTAGAATTTAATTAATTAATTAATTAATTCGAAAATGAATTAATGACATCAGCATGATGTCATGCTGACATCAGCAGTCAACAGAGTTGACTTGGTCAACCTGACCAGTGGATCCCACTGGTCAGTGACACATTTTAATTAAACAGTTTAATTAATCTAATCAAAATTAATTAGTGGGTGGGCCCCACTGTCATACTAATTAATTAGCTAATTAACAGTAGTTAATTAGGTTAATTAATCCTATTTGGTTAATTTAATCAGAATTAATTAAGTTAATTAATTGGTTAATTAATTAATTAATTTCATTATTTATTTATTTATTTAATTTTTTTTTATTTTCGTTCTGGGCGTGGGCCCCATTCGTCATAGGCCCCAGGAGGGCAAACAGGGGAGGGCGCTACAGGTAACGGGCGTGGGGGCGCCCGACAGGGGCCAACCCGGGCGCTGGCCTCGGGCGAGACTAGCGGCGCGGCGGGGCCAGTCCGGCCACCGGCGGCGAGGCAGCAGCAACGCCGGCGAGGTGGGGGCAGGCAGCACCTGCAGCAAGCAGGATCAGGAGTAGGCCGCGGATGCGCGCGGCGCATGGGCGCGGGAGGCGGGCGCGATGTGCAGGGGAGGCGAGAGGGCAGCAGCAGCGCATTGCAGTGGGGGGATAGGGTGGGCGCCGGCGGGCTCCAAGGGTTGCGGGGCGCGCGGCTTGTCCGTTGACAGGCGCGCGCGGCGCGGGTACAGGGGCGAGGGAAGGTCTGCGGGCGCGGCGAGGTCGGGGAGAAGGCGCGCGGGGCGCGAGCGGGGCCAGACAAGGCGCGAGCAGTCGGGCCGGAGCGTGGCGGCGACCTACAGCGGGAGGCGGAGGGGGATTTGGGCAAGGGGCTCACAGGGAAGGTCGCGTGCGAGCTCGAGTTGGCCGGGGAGGCGTTGGAGCAGCAGGTCGACGTAGTCGTCAACTCGTCATGGCGTTGGGCGACGTGGAGGAGCGGCGACGATCCGGCGATGGGGGACACCGTGGCCTTGCGTTGGTGGGGTGGACGACGACCACGGGGCGCGACGAGGTCCAAAGGCGCCGGCGGTGGAGAGTCAGGGCAGGACGCTGGCGTCGGCGAGAGGGGGGCTCCGGGGAGGAGGCGCCGTCGTAGGGGGTGCAGGGCAGCGCGGGATCGGGGCGATCCCGATCCAGATCGTGGGGGGGGCGAGTGGGGGCGAGGGGAATGGGGAGTGGGGGGTTACGGGTTAGGGTTTCCCCCTCGTGGGGATAAGGCAGGGGCGGATCGGCCGACTGGGCCAGGTGGGCCGGCCTGGCCGGTGAGCTGGGCCGTCTGGCCCAGTTGGCCAAGTGGCTTTTTTTTGTTATGTTTTATTTTTACTTTTTCTTTTCTGCTTTCTTTTATTTATTTAATAATTTATAGTTTTACAAAAAGTAAAACCTATATCTAAAATAGAGTTACAATTCCAACTACTTTCACAGAAAGTTTTACCCCTCATCAAAATAGTTTAGTATTTTATAACATTCAAAGACATTTATTCAATAGTTTTACCTACTGTTTTAATCATTTAAGTGCATTTAAACTTTTTAGAAAATTGTGGTTTCTCCACAATAATTACCTATGCATTATTTGGCAATACCCCAACATTTTAGTTTTAACATTTGAAAACCTTTACCGTTTGACTTTATTTTAAGTTTGAATTTCGAATCGATTTTGAACTAACACGAGATTAACAACAGTAACTATGGTGACGAGGCATCATTAACATGGGATTACTGTAGCCTAATTATCCGGGCGTCACACAGATATCTTGGTGGTTACAGATAACTCTTCAGAGGAGGATTCAGAGGTAGATGACCAGTCCTATTATCCCCCTGAGGTGTATGCTCAAAGTTGGCGGGGTTATATTACTCATATCATGCATATGTTGTATTGCAATGCTTAGTTTTTACATCATATACACGATAGTGAATGCCATCTCCTAAGTTGACACATCATATACGTGATTGCCCTCTGCTCACTTCCTTAGTATGTAAATCATATATTTGAATTATATCATGCCATGATGTTTACATAGACTGCATGTATCTAAATTATGGCATGCCAACCCATTTTCTAAAGACATAATATAGATATATCATCTCATCATGTTCACATAGTCATCATATTTTGAATTATGTCATCTATCCGTGAATTATATCATGCCATCATGTTTCCATCGACGGCATGTTTGTGATTTATGGCATGCCAACCACTTTAATAGACACATCGTATAGTTATATCATGTCATCCTGTTTACATAGTCATCATATTTTGAAGTATGTCATTCTATGATGTTTAGTTAGCCATCATACATGTGAAATTGTGTCATGCTATCCTGTTTAATTAGCCATCATATATGTGAAATTATGTCCTGCTATTATGTTTGGTTAGACAACAAAAATGTGAATTATTTCATGCCCTGTTTTCTTCCCTACTATCCATTGCGCCTGTCTATCTTACAATGTCTGTACATTCAATTACTTTTCTTGTTTATCAGCCATTTAAATTGGAAGGGGTGATGGCAGTATCTGTGGGAGTAAAAACACGGTCTTCAGAAAAGATCGTGCTACCTGTCGATGGAGATAGAACCACGGTTGCACTTGCCCAAGAACCAGCCCCACCACACATAACCCAGACTCACGTAGATTGTACCCCTACCCAGTTGGACAGAGAACCAGCTACACCCCTTCTAACCCCAACCCCAGCTGATAGTAACCCAGTTCCCGTTGACACTACACCATCTCCACCACAGAGCATCCAAACACGAGCAGTTAGTAAGGCAACTGCAGTTCCCAAAGCACGAGGACCACCACTCCGAACCCCAAGTCAACGCTTAAAGCAAAAGAAGAATTGTTCTCAGGTCAGGTTCCGTAGCTATGGTTCATACTACTTTGCTCTTGCATCATTGTATTTACTCATACCAACTAATTTCAAATTTGAAGGATGCAATTGAAACTCCCATGGCGCAACAGGTATGTTTTAAACCTGTTTCTTTAACGTGTTTGCTGTTGTAACTTGCTCTATGTTGATTTCAGTTTCAATTGAATAAAAATTTATGTTCTCATGCCATGCTCATTAGTGTTGTTATTGCTATGTAGTTTCCCACAGTTATATTTTGTCTATGCTACGTCTTAAATAGATATAATTCGAACTGTATCTATCTTGATTTGGCAACATAAACTAGAATGATATAGACCATACAGTGACCATACTACATAGATATATGTTTGTTTCATGTTGTTATCCTGTCCACCTTACTACTGAACTGGTTTACCAAAATGAGTTTCATATACTACATTGTAAACCTGTGATGCGTTTGTTTCTCTTTTAGAACGCGGATAAAATATTGGAAAAGAGTACCCCCGTTATGCAATGGTAAAGGAAGTAATGTAGATAAGGTTCAAGATAGTGAGACATCCCTGTTGGTCTCCAAGAAAGCTGATAAAAACTATATTGAAGACATTGAGACAACCCCAAAGTCCTGTCTTTGATGTAGTGTTCGAGTTACTGGCTACTACTGCTGGCACCAGCTCTTTGAACTTGCTGCCTGAATCAGTTCAGCTTCTTGAGTCTCAACTTCAAGTTGAAAGACATCGATCAGATGTTATGCGACAGGAAGCCGAAGGACTGAGGAAGTCCCTGCGAATTCAAATGCATACTTTCTGGTGCAACAGCAAGTGCTGGAGGATTTGAGCGCCAAACAAGAGAAAGTTAATAAGCTTGCTAAGCATTTTGCCAGCATTGCGGGTACCCAGGATACTGTTTCCTGAGGTCTTCTGAAGTGGTTTCAGTTCTGGACTTGTTTTGGTGTGGCGTTTATATGCTGCTTTGTTCCCTATATTTGCACTGGTGGCGAACTTTGATGCCCAGTGGATGTAATATGTGTAATAGCCGTGATAGCATAGCGTAAGTTGCTTGCTTATTTATTTCCTTATTGTCTTGTTTATTTGTTTTCTTGTAGTCAGTGCAGTTCTTTTTCCGCGGTTTGCTAGTGGCCGCAATAACCTATTTTTTAAAACTAGGCCACAATAACCATGGGCTATATATTTACTGTAGTTAACATGGGCCTCCTACGGGCCATAGAAACAATGCACCTTCTAAGGGCCGTAGAAACAATGGGCCTTCTGCGGCGTAGAAACAATGGGCCTTATACGGGCCGTAGACACAATGGGCCTTCTACGGGTCGTATCATCAATGGGCCTTCTACGGGCCGTATGATCGGCTGGCCAAACATGGGCCAATAACATACCACATTATGGCCGTATATGGGCTAGAGTTGAAATCGTCCATTCATGGGCTGGCCATAACAGGCCATCGTTAATAGGCCATATTTGATGACGCTATGAAAACGGCCCAATGTATCAACGGGACACAAACGGGCCGACTGTAACCACGGGCTGAATTTGGCCCACAAGCAGAAAAGGACAGTAATGGGCCCTAAGAAAACGAATGCTCGAAATGAGCCCAAGAAAAAATGGGCCCTGAGAAGGCCGAAAGATAACATGGGCTGGAAACGGCCCAACGGAATAATCGGCCGTTAATGGGTATAAAGTGATACATTGTTCATTACGGGCCAGTTTCACCACGTGCCATTAATGGGTATAAAGTGATACACCATTCACTATGGGCCAGTTTTACCACGGGCCGTTAATGGGCCGAGGGTTACTAAGGGCCTCATATGGGTCAAAATACATCATGGGTCATACATGGGCCGGAAGTTAAAACGGGCTGGAATTATATTGGACGGCCCAAATGACGATACTGGGCATAACTCGGATAGGCCATAAACGGGCCCTGGGTTAGCGGGCAGTAAATGGGCTATATGCGAACAGGCCGTTAACAGGCTTGTCATGGGCCGGCCCGCCACCTTTTGACCAAGTCAAACGGGCCGGCCTTTTCACAGGAATGCGCCTTTGTTGGGTCGTGCCACGTGTCGACGTATCATAGGCGCTTTGGGTCCAATGAGTGGATGACATCTGTCCCAACGGTGAGCCGACACGTGTTTCCTCCAGCCAATGATGATTTTACACGTGGAAAATCCCCATTGCTCGGGGCTGTTAATGGGTTATCGGATCCAAAACCGGCCCCGATAGCTTAACGGTGTTCCGTTACGGTGGATGCCATGTGTCGGTCACCCTTGACAAAAGAACTTCTGTGACGCACGATTTATCGTCATGGAAGTGGACACTTCCATGATGATAATTTTGGTTATGTCATGGAACACTTCTACGGCAGCACAGGTATGACTATCTTGATTCTGTCATAAAATTGTCATGGATGTACATGCATGACAGAAAACGTGACCTACTGTGACAAACACGTATCATCACAGAAGTGTTTTTTTGTAGTGCACGTGGGCTGCATCATCTTACAGAAATGAGCTCCACCGTGTCACATGTGTGGTTGGGGAAGATGCAAAGAGTTCTACTAGTACTACGTGCGTGGGTGTGTGCACCTCTTCTCTTCGAGCATGGTTATTAAAAGTATAGCCCACTATTGTACCACGTCGTTATTATATATGGGAAAAGAGTATAGGAGTAATAATGACTACTAAGCCGTCAAATCATGAGGCCCACCTTTCTCTATTTTTGACTGAGGAAGCAGCCATCATTTCACTCCTCGTGGAATATCCATCTGCTGCTACCTCCGCAAATAAATAAAAATCCGCTTCTACCTCCGTAGCATGGTTAATAATATAGCCATGTCAATCACGACGTAGAAATATCATTCACTAATACAATAGGGCTGGATCTAAGGTTGGTGAGTTTTTTTACTTTGTCTCTTTCTCTTTTTGTCTCATTTACTCATTTTACATAGGAGCATGTGTAGAGGATGCCTATTCCTTTTGATGGGACTTCTTCATGGGGTTTAAGACTAAGCAGCTCCGAATTATGCCCGTTGCCCACCACTCTGAATCATGCCATCTATGATAGGGAGTACTCCCATTGCAACAATGAGGTCCACTAGGTCTAGCACGTCCAGTAAGAAGAGATTGTCACGCAAAACATACATCTTGTTGCCTTCTTCCTCATACAGTACGTACCACTCGTACGTACTACTAGTACCACTACTACTCGTTCTCCTATAAACCTTGTGCTTGGCATCTCCAAAATATTAACCTTGCGCTTGGCTCTTCGCCTCTCCGGGAGGTCGAGAAATAATGGTACTGCAGTATATATCGTTCCCGCTATCTGAGACCGAATGAATTGCTGCACGTCCACCACGTGGGAGAGGGGTGAGGGGCGAGGGAGAGTGCATACTATTACGTCCGTTTCAATATGGACTACATATAGAGCAAAATGAGTGAATATACATGCTAAAATATGTCTATATACATCAGTGTTTGCAGTATGTACTAGTAGTTCACATTGAAATCTACTAAAAGTCATATATTGTTGGAGATATGCCCTAGAGGCAATAATAAAAGTATTATTATATTTCAATGTTCATGATAAATGTCTTTTATTCATGCTATAACTGTATTATCCAGAAATCGTAATACACGTGTGAATACTTAGACCACAATATGTCCCTGGTGAGCCTCTAGTTGACTAGCTCGTTGTGATCAACAGATAGTCATGGTTTCCTGACTATGGAGATTGGATTTCGTTGATAACGGGATCACATCATTAGGAGAATGATGTGATGGACAAGACCCAATCCTAAGCATAGCATAAAAGATCGTGTAGTTCGTTTTGCTAGAGCTTTGCCAGTGTCAAGTATCTCTTCCTTCGACCATGAGATCGTGTAACTCCCGGATACCGTAAGAGTGCCTTGGGTGTATCAAACGTCACAACGTAACTGGGTGACTATAAAGGTGCATTACAGGCATCTCCGAAAGTAGCTGTTGGGTTGACACGGATCGAGACTGGGATTTGTCACTCCGTATGACGGAGAGGTATCTCTGGGCCCACTCGGTAATGCATCATCATAATGATCTCAATGTGACCAAGGTGTTGGACACGGGATCATGCATTACGGTACGAGTAAAGTGACTTGCCGGTAACGAGACTGAACAAGGTATTGGGATACCGACGATCGAGTCTCGGGCAAGTAACGTACCGATTGACAAAGGGAATTGCATACAGGGTTTGATCGAATCCTCGACATCGTGGTTCATCCGATGACAACATCGAGGAGCATGTGGGAGCCATCATGGGTATCCAGATCCCGCTGTTGGTTATTGACCTGAGAGCGTCTAGGTCATGTCTGCATGTCTCCCGAACCCATAGGGTTTACACACTTAAGGTTCGGTGACGCTAGGGTTATTAGGAAGACTAGTATGTGACTACCGAATATTGTTCGGAGTCCCGGATGGGATCCTGGACATCACGAGGAGATCCGGAAGGGTCCGGAGGTAAAGATTTATATATGGGAAGTTGTCAAGCGGACACCAGGAAGTTTCGGGGTCATACCGGTATTGTACCGGGGCCACCGGAAGGGTTCCGGGGGTCCACCGGGAGGGGCCACCCCTCCCGGGGGGCCACATGGGCTGCGTGGGGCAGGGAGCCAGCCCCTGGTGGGCTGGCCGCACCCCCTCCCTTGGGCCCATGCGCCTAGGGTTGAGGGGGGAACCCTAGAGGGGGCGCCCCCCTTGGCTTGGGGGGCAAGCCACCCTCTCCCCTCTCCCCTAGGCCGCCGCACCCCCCCCTAGATGGGTTCTAGGGGGCCGGCCCCTTCTCCCTTCCCCCTATAAATAGAGGGGTGAGGGGAGGGCAGCCGGACCACCCTCCAAGGCGCAGCCCTCCCCTCCCCAACACCTCTCCTCCTCCGTTGTGTGCTTGGCGAAGCCCTGTCGGAGTACTGCCTCTCCACCATCACCACGCCGTCGTGCTGCCGGTGGAGCTGTCTTCCTCAACCTCTCCTTCCCCCTTGCTGGATCAAGAAGGAGGAGACGTCTCCCGTCCCGTACGTGTGTTGAACGCGGAGGTGCTGTCCGTTCAGCACTTGGTCATCGGTGATTCGAATCACGTCGAGTACGACTACATCATCACCTTGCAAGCTTCCGCACGCGATCTACAAGTGGTATGTAGATGCAAACTCTCTCCCTTGACTCGTTGCTTAGATGAACTCATAGATGGATCTTGGTGAAACCGTAGGAAAAATTTTAATTTTCTGCAACGTTCCCCAACAGTGGCATCATGAGCTAGGTCTATGTGTAGTTATCTTTGCACGAGTAGAACACAATTTTGTTGTGGGCGTGGATTTTGTCATCTTACTTGCCTCTACTAGTCTTTTCTTGCTCAACGGTATTGTGGGATGAAGCGGCCCGGACCAACCTTACACGTACGCTTACGTGAGACCGGTTCCACCGACTGACATGCACTAGTTGCATAAGGTGGCTGGCGGGTGTCTGTCTCTCCCACTTTAGTTGGAGCGGAATCGATGAACAGGGCCCTTATGAAGGGTAAATAGAAGTTGACAAAATCACGTTGTGGTGATTCGTAGGTAAGAAAACGTTCTTGCTAGAACCCAATTGCAGCCACGTAAAAGATGCAACAACAATTAGAGGACGTCTAACTTGTTTTTGCAGCGATTGATCATGTGATGTGATATGGCCAGAAGTTGTGATGAATGATGAATTGTGATGTATGAGATCATGTTCTTTGTAATAGGATTCACGACTTGCATGTCGATGAGTATGACAACCGGCAGGAGCCATAGGAGTTATCTTCATTTTTTGTATGACCTGCGTGTCATTGAATAACGCCATGTAAACTACTTTACTTTATTGCTAAACGTTAGTCATAGAAGTAGAAGTAGTCGTTGGCGTGACAACTTCATGAAGACACGATGATGGAGATCATGATGATGGAGATCATGGTGTCAAGCCGGTGACAAGATGATCATGGAGCCCCGAAGATGAAGATCAATGGAGCTATATGATATTGGCCATATCATGTCACAACTATATAATTGCATGTGATGTTTATTATGTTTATGCATCTTGTTTACTTAGGACGACGGTAGTAAATAAGATGATCCCTTACAAAAATTTCAAGAAGTGTTCTCCCCTAACTGTGCAACGTTGCTACAGTTCGTCGCTTCTAAGCACCACGTGATGATCGGGTGTGATGGATTCTTACGTTCACATACAACGGGTGTAAGACAGTTTTACACAGCGAAAACACTTAGGGTTAACTTGACGAGCCTAGCATGTGCAGACATGGCCTCGGAACACGGAGACCGAAAGGTCGAACACGAGTCGTATGGAAGATACGATCAACATGAGAATGTTCACCGACGATGACTAGTCCGTCTCACGTGATGATCGGACACGGGCTAGTCGACTCGGATCGTGTAACACTTAGATGACTAGAGGGATGTCTAATCTAAGTGGGAGTTCATAATTTGATTAGAACTTTATTATCATGAACTTAGTCTAAAACCTTTGCAAATATGTCTTGTAGATCAATGGCCAACGCTAATGTCAACATGAACTTCAACGCGTTCCTAGAGAAAACCAAGCTGAAAGATGATGGCAGCAACTATACGGACTGGGTCCGGAACCTGAGGATCATCCTCATAGCTACCAGGAAACAATATGTCCTAGAAGGACCGCTAGGTGACGCTCCCGTCCCAGAGAACCAAGACATTATGAATGCTTGGCAGTCTCGTGCTGATGATTACTCCCTCGTTCAGTGCGGCATGCTTTACAGCTTAGAACCAGGGCTCCAAAAGCGTTTTGAGCACCACGGAGCATATGAGATGTTCGAAGAGCTGAAACTAGTTTTTCAAGCTCATGCCCGGGTCGAGAGATATGATGTCTCCGACAAGTTCTACAGTTGTAAGATGGAGGAAAACAGTTCTGTCAGTGAGCACATCCTGAAGATGTCTGGGTTGCACAACCGTATGACCCAGCTGAACATTAACCTCCCAGATGAGGCGGTCATTGACAGAATCCTCCAGTCGCTCCCACCAAGCTACAAGAGCTTTGTGATGAACTACAACATGCAGGGGATGGAAAAGACCATTCCTGAAGTGTTCTCGATGCTGAAGTCAGCAGAGGCTGAAATCAAGAAAGAACATCAAGTGTTGATGGTCAATAAGACCACTAAGTTCAAGAAGGGCAAGGGTAAGAAGAACTTCAAGAAGGACGGCAAAGATGTTGCCGCGCCTGGTAAGCCAGTTACCGGGAAGAAGTCAAAGAATGGACCCAAGCCTGAGACTGAGTGCTTTTATTGCAAGGGGAAGGGTCACTGGAAGCGGAACTGCCCAAAATACTTAGCGGATAAGAAGGCCGGCAACACCAAAGGTATATTTGATATACATGTGATTGATGTGTACCTTACCAGTACTCGTAGTAACTCCTGGGTATTTGATACCGGTGCCGTTGCTCATATTTGTAACTCACAGCAGGAGCTGCGGAATAAACGGAGACTGGCGAAGGACGAGGTGACGATGCGCGTCGGGAATGGTTCCAGAGTCGATGTGATCGCCGTCGGCACGCTGCCTCTACATTTACCTACGGGATTAGTTTTGAACCTTAATAATTGTTATTTAGTGCCAAGTTTGAGCATGAACATTGTATCTGGATCTTGTTTAATACGAGATGGCTACTCATTTAAGTCTGAGAATAATGGTTGTTCGATTTATATGAGAGATATGTTTTATGGTCATGCTCCGATGGTCAATGGTTTATTCTTAATGAATCTCGTGCGTAATATTACACATGTTCATAGTGTAGATGCCAAAAGATTTAAAGTTGATAACGATAGTCCCACATACTTGTGGCACTGCCGCCTTGGTCACATTGGTGTCAAGCGCATGAAGAAGCTCCATGCCGATGGACTTTTAGAGTCTCTTGATTATGAATCGTTTGACACGTGCGAACCATGCCTTTTGGGCAAAATGACCAAGACTCCGTTCTCCGGAACAATGGAGCGAGCAACCAACTTGTTGGAAATCATACATACCGATGTGTGCGGTCCAATGAGCGTTGAGGCTCGCGGAGGATATCGTTATGTTCTCACTCTCACAGATGACTTGAGTAGATATGGGTATGTCTACTTAATGAAACACAAGTCTGAGACCTTTGAAAAGTTCAAGGAATTTCAGAATGAGGTAGAGAATCAACGTGACCGAAAGATAAAATTCTTACGATCAGATCGTGGAGGAGAATACTTAAGTCATGAATTTGGTACACACTTAAGGAAATGTGGAATCGTTTCACAGCTCACGCCGCCTGGAACACCTCAGCGAAACGGTGTGTCCGAACGTCGTAATCGCACCCTATTGGATACGGTGCGGTCTATGATGTCTCTTACCGATTTACCGCTATCATTTTGGGGATACGCTCTAGAGACAGCTACATTCACTTTAAATAGGGCACCGTCTAAATCCGTTGAGACGACACCGTATGAATTATGGTTTGGAAAGAAACCTAAGCTGTCGTTTCTAAAAGTTTGGGGATGCGATGCTTATGTCAAGAAACTTCAACCTGAAAAGCTCGAACCCAAGTCGGAAAAATGCGTATTCATAGGATACCCTAAGGAAACTGTCGGGTATACCTTCTACTTAAGATCCGAAGGCAAGATCTTTGTTGCCAAGAATGGATGCTTTCTGGAAAAAGAGTTTCTCTCGAAAGAAGTAAGTGGGAGGAAAGTAGAACGCGATGAAGTACTACCTCTTGAGCGGGAAAGTGGCGCAGCGCAGGAAACCGTTCCTGTGATGCCCACACCAACTAAAGAGGAAAACAATGATGATGATCAAGGTACTTCGGATCAAGTTACTGCTGAACTTCGTAGGTCTACTAGGACACGTTCCGCACCAGAGTGGTACGGCAACCCTGTCCTGGAAATCATGTTGTTAGACAACAATGAACCTTCGAACTATGAAGAAGCGATGGCGGGCCCGGATTCCAACAAATGGCTTGAAGCCATGAAATCCGAGATAGAATCCATGTATGAAAACAAAGTATGGACTTTGACAGACTTGCCCGATGATCGGCGAGCGATAGAAAACAAATGGATTTTTAAGAAGAAGACGGACGCGGATGGAAATGTTACCATCTATAAGGCTCGACTTGTCGCTAAGGGTTATCGACAAGTTCAAGGGATTGACTACGACGAGACTTTCTCTCCTGTAGCGAAGCTGAAATCCGTCCGAATCATGTTAGCGATTGCCGCATACTATGATTATGAGATATGGCAAATGGACGTCAAAACGGCATTCCTTAACGGGCATCTTAAGGAAGAACTGTATATGATGCAGCCGGAAGGTTTTGTCGATCCTCGGAACGCTAACAAAGTATGCAAGCTCCAGCGATCCATTTATGGACTGGTGCAAGCATCTCGGAGTTGGAACATTCGCTTTGATGAGATGATCAAAGCGTTTGGGTTTATGCAGACTTATGGAGAAGCCTGCGTTTACAAGAAAGTGAGTGGGAGCTCTGTAGCATTTCTCATATTATATGTAGATGACATACTCTTGATGGGAAATAATATAGAATTTCTGGATAGCATTAAGGCCTACTTGAATAAGTGTTTTTCAATGAAGGACCTTGGAGAAGCTGCTTATATATTAGGCATCAAGATCTATAGAGATAGATCGAGACGCCTCATAGGTCTTTCACAAAGCACATACCTTGATAAGATTTTGAAGAGGTTCAAAATGGATCAGTCCAAGAAGGGGTTCTTGCCTATGTTACAAGGTGTGAGATTGAGCTCGGCTCAGTCACCGACCACGGCAAAAGATAAAGAAGAGATGAGTGTCATCCCCTATGCTTCAGCCATAGGATCTATTATGTATGCCATGCTGTGTACCAGACCCGATGTAAACCTTGCCGTAAGTTTGGTAGCAAGATACCAAAGTAATCCCGGCAAGGAACACTGGACAACGGTCAAGAATATCCTGAAGTACCTGAAAAGGATGAAGGACATGTTTCTCGTTTATGGAAGAGACGAAGAGCTCGTCGTAAAGGGTTACGTCGACGCTAGCTTCGACTCAGATCTGGATGACTCTAAGTCACAAACCGGATACGTGTATATGTTGAATGGTGGAGCAGTAAGCTGGTGCAGCTGCAAGCAGAGCATCATGGCGGGATCTACGTGTGAAGCGGAGTACATGGCAGCCTCGGAGGCAGCGCATGAAGCGATTTGGGTGAAGGAGTTCATCACCGACCTAGGAGTCATACCCAATGCGTCGGGGCCGATCAAACTCTTCTGTGACAACACTGGAGCTATTGCCCTCGCCAAGGAGCCCAGGTTTCACAAGAAGACCAGGCACATCAAGCGTCGTTTCAACTCCATCCGTGAAAATGTTCAAGATGGAGACATAGAGATTTGCAAAGTGCACACGGATCTGAATGTCACAGATCCGCTGACTAAACCTCTCTCGCGTGCAAAACATGATCAACACCAGAACTCTATGGGTGTTCGATTCATCACAATGTAACTAGATTGGTGACTCTAGTGCAAGTGGGAGACTGTTGGAAATATGCCCTAGAGGCAATAATAAAAGTATTATTATATTTCAATGTTCATGATAAATGTCTTTTATTCATGCTATAACTGTATTATCCGGAAATCGTAATACACGTGTGAATACTTAGACCACAATATGTCCCTGGTGAGCCTCTAGTTGACTAGCTCGTTGTGATCAACAGATAGTCATGGTTTCCTGACTATGGACATTGGATTTCGTTGATAACGGGATCACATCATGAGGAGAATGATGTGATGGACAAGACCCAATCCTAAGCATAGCATAAAAGATCGTGTAGTTCGTTTTGCTAGAGCTTTGCCAGTGTCAAGTATCTCTTCCTTCGACCATGAGATCGTGTAACTCCCGGATACCGTAAGAGTGCCTTGGGTGTATCAAACGTCACAACGTAACTGGGTGACTATAAAGGTGCATTACAGGCATCTCCGAAAGTAGTTGTTGGGTTGACACGGATCGAGACTGGGATTTGTCACTCCGTATGACGGAGAGGTATCTCTGGGCCCACTCGGTAATGCATCATCATAATGAGCTCAATGTGACCAAGGTGTTGGACACGGGATCATGCATTACGGTACGAGTAAAGTGACTTGCCGGTAACGAGACTGAACAAGGTATTGGGATACCGACGATCGAGTCTCGGGCAAGTAACGTACCGATTGACAAAGGGAATTGCATACAGGGTTTGATCGAATCCTCGACATCGTGGTTCATCCGATGACAACATCGAGGAGCATGTGGGAGCCATCATGGGTATCCAGATCCCGCTGTTGCTTATTGACCTGAGAGCGTCTAGGTCATGTCTGCATGTCTCCCGAACCCGTAGGGTCTACACACTTAAGGTTCGGTGACGCTAGGGTTATTAGGAAGACTAGTATGTGACTACCGAATATTGTTCGGAGTCCCGGATGGGATCCTGGACGTCACGAGGAGATCCGGAAGGGTCCGGAGGTAAATATTTATATATGGGAAGTTGTCAAACGGACACCGGGAAGTTTCGGGGTCATACCGGTATTGTATCGGGGCCACCGGAAGGGTTCCGGGGGTCCACCGGGAGGGGCCACCCCTCCCGGGGGGCACATGGGCTGCATGGGGCAGGGAGCCAGCCCCTGGTGGGCTGGCCGCACCCCCTCCCTTGGGCCCATGCGCCTAGGGTTGAGGGGGGAACCCTAGAGGGGGCGCCCCCTTGGCTTGGGGGGCAAGCCACCCTCTCCCCTCTCCCCTAGGCCGCCGCACCCCCCCCCCCTAGATGGGTTCTAGGGGGCCGGCCCCTTCTCCCTTCCCCCTATAAATAGAGGGGTGAGGGGAGGGCAGCCGGACCACCCTCCAAGGCGCAGCCCTCCCCTCCCCAACACCTCTCCTCCTCCGTTGTGTGCTTGGCGAAGCCCTGTCGGAGTACTGCCTCTCCACCATCACCACGCCGTCGTGCTGCCGGTGGAGCTGTCTTCCTCAACCTCTCCTTCCCCCTTGCTGGATCAAGAAGGAGGAGACGTCTCCCGTCCCGTACGTGTGTTGAACGCGGAGGTGCTGTCCGTTCAGCACTTGGTCATCGGTGATTCGAATCACGTCGAGTACGACTACATCATCACCTTGCAAGCTTCCGCACGCGATCTACAAGTGGTATGTAGATGCAAACTCTCTCCCTTGACTCATTGCTTAGATGAACTCATAGATGGATCTTGGTGAAGCCGTAGGAAAAATTTTAATTTTCTGCAACGTTCCCCAACATATATTTCAAACAGTATTATAATCTCTCTAACCAAGGTAGGGACGAGGAGTAAACGGAGGGAGTAGTAAAATTTTCTCCTCGTTCTGCGAGCCACCGCACATGTGCGCGAGGGAGCGGGCCTAAGACGTTGTAAGCAAGCTTCACCTCGTCCTGTGATCCACCGCTCCCGTGGGCGGGAGAGACGGCGAACTAAGAAAGCTTCTCCTTGTTCTGCGAGTTGACAAGCACATCAAAAGTTATACGTACAGAGCATCTCCAGTGTATAGATCCTTGCCTCTAAGGTAGGCCCCACATGGTTTGCCTCTTTTTAACATAACATGTCAAGTCACAATTTGTTTGTTCACCCGTGGTACATGATCCTCCATCAAGTGGACAACCAGTACACGTGTCAAATTGCCACGTGGGCTGCCTTTTCGTACAGAAATGAGCTCCACCATGTACACGCGCGGGTGTGGTTGGGAAAGAGACGGGAGTACGTGCATCGTGCATGCACCTCTTCTCTTCGTGCATGTCCCCCACCTACCTGGGTGTGTGAGAGAGAGATACAAACCTAGACAGATGGTGTGTGCGTTCATGAGTGTTTTTCATTCGGGGAGGGGTGATTTCGTGAATGTATTTGTGGGAATATGTGCCGATGATATTTCAAACAAAAATTTGACACATGCAATGTGTGTGTGAAATAGAGGCCTATCTATATCATATATAGAGGGGGCGATCCATGAGAAGGGAGGGGTCATAGATATGGATAGAGTCGAAGAGAGGATCAAGTGGGTGGGTGTGAGATCGATGAACAGAGCCATCGAAATTGTGTGTGTGCAAGTCCAAGATATAGGGCGACTGACCTACGGGAACGTCAGAGGGCACATGGCAAGTTTGTGTGTGGCAGGGAGACATGACTAGAGCGCTCGATGTATCGGTATGTGGGGGGAGGAGGGACGCAGAGACCTAACTAGAAAGGTAGATCAACTCGTATATGTGTTGAGAAGGAGAGACCCAACTATGTCTTGAGGGAGATCGTTTGACATCCATACATAACTGAAGGACGGGGAATAGGTTGTTAACGAGAGAGAGAGAGAGAGGGAGGGAGGGAGGGAGGGAGAGGGGTAGAGTGCTGGATGGGTGATGGAGTTTCTTCTCGAAGATGGTGGGAGAGGCCTACTAGACAAACTGAGTGTAGAACGGCAATATTATCAATAAGAGTGGGGACGTGTTTCTGTGTGTGCATGTGCGTGATAGATGTGTCGGGACGCATGCATGGATGATGAAGGGGGACCATGTGTTTGGTAAGCAGACCTAACTAGATCGGTAGATCAATTGTTGTTTGTCGGAGGAAGGGAGAGACATAACTAATGAGGTAGATCGATCGACGTGTGGGAAAAATAAGTTATAATGACCTAGCTAGCTATATGTATAGCGGGAGATCGGTCAGTGGACATCCATTTTTTAGAGGCAAATAAGGCCTAGCGAGATGGATAGACAGAGAGAATGGAGCTAGGAGGTGGTGCGAGAGGCCTACTTGCTAGATAGGGGGAGGAGCGTGCGATTGTGAGATCGATGAAAAGAGGGGCGAGAGTTTACACGTGTGTGGGACTGTATGAGAGACACGAGGCACGGACACAGAAAGGAGGAGATGGAACGTGCGTGTGTATGTTGTAGACAGACATTGCTGGAGAGGTTTATCGATCGGTGTGTGTCTGAAAGGAGTTGTGGAGACCGTGGGAGAACAACCTAAAGAAAATAAAATGAATGTGTGTGATGGATAGAATGCTGAGGGAGGGGAGGGTGAGGAGGGCGTGTGCATGCACGAGAGAAAGTTAGTGCTAGTTACAAAGGTTAGAGGATTGTGTGGGTGTAAGAGACTAAAAAATATCATAATTCGATATGAAAGTGGATTCGTATATTTGAATAGGAGATCATGGTGTTATAAACATATGCATGCATGAGTATAGCGGGGATACGCGTGGTGTGGTTCTGGACATGTTATACCATAATGTGATAATGTGTGGTGTTTGTAACTCACAGCTAAATATTGAACATTCTAGACCATACTATACATCAAACAATCTCACATTTTATTTGAATTTGTGATAATGTGTGGCGTTTGTAGCTCACAACTAAATATCAAATAATGTAAACCATACTATATATCGAATAATCTCAGATTTTATTTGAATTTGTGGTAATGCGTGGCATTTGCAACTCACATCTAAATACTTCTAGGCGTAGGGGGTGGGGCACCCTACATTATGTGATAAACACATTATACATATGAGACATGGTTTAGATTATGAAGATCTAGCTAGAGCTTGAAATGTACTGTGATTTGAAATCAACATAAAGTGGATTCAAAAAATTGAGTTCGAGTTCATATAGTACACATAGTTCATATCAAACTCGGTAGTAATCATGTGGTGTGCTCTGAAGATAATACACAAACGATGGCTTAACTTGACAATAATGATGATTGTAGATCTTATTAAAATAGATAAATGAATTCAAATGGTTTAACTTCACAACAATCATGATCTTATTAAAATAGATAAATGAATTCAAATAGAGAAACGAATTCGAATTTAGTTCATATTGAAGTGGTAGTATATACGTTTGGAATGCATTAAAACATCCATTTGAGTAGCAGGTTACATGCATTCACTACAAAAAAGATACTTTCATGATGATACGTGTTTGTCACAGTAGGTCATGTTTTCTGTCATGCATGTACATCCATGACAAATTTATGACAAAATCAAGATAGTCATACTTGTGCTGTCATAGAAGTGTTCCATGACATTACCAAAATTATCATCACGGAAGTGTCCACTTCCATGATGATAAATCCTGCGTCCTAGAAGTGCTTTCGTCAAGGGTGACCGACACGTGGCATCCACCATAACAGGATGTCGTTAAGCTATCGGGTCCGGTTTTGGATCCGATAACCCGTTAACAGCCCAGACCAATGGGAATTTTCCATGTGTAAAATTCTCATTGGCCGGAGGAAACACGTGCCGGCTCAACATTCGGACAGATGTCATCCACTCATTGTACAGGAGGCGCCTATGATACGTCGACACATGGCATGGCCCAACAGAGGCCCATTCCGGTGAAAAGGCTGGGCCTGTCAAAATAAGCGGGCCGGCCCATTAGAGGCCTACTTGAGTCAGGCCCATTTACAAGTACGGTCCATGCAAGGTACATAGAATTGGCCCATCAAAGGCCCATTCTAGATTCGACAATTTCCAGCCCATCGTCACTTTAAGCCCGTTAACGGCCCGCTATGTTTTTGGTCCCAATTGCGGCCTGAGCTTCTTTCGGCCTGTTAGTAGCCCATCATCAGTTCCAGCCCGTTAACGGCTCGGAACGTATTTCGGCCTTTTCTCGTCCCATTCTGCAGTTGGGACAATTCTAGCCCGCTGTGACTTTAGGCCTCTCCTCGGCCCATTTGGTAAATGGGCCAGCCCTTAGCCCATTTTGTCTCTCGGCCTATTAAGGGCCCGCACAACAGTTGGGCCTTTAACTTTAGGTCCATTAGGGTCCCATGTTTTGCAGGGCATCATTTCAGCCCAACGCGACTTTCAGCCTGTTAAAAGCCTAGTTTGCAAATTGGGCCTCCTCTGGACCATAACACTTTGGGCCTCTTACTAGCCCTTAAAGTAAAAGGGCCGAGACAAAATTGACATTTATTTTGGCCTACTAAAGCCCCGTGGGCCATTTCCATTTATACGGCCCTATCGAGCTTCAGGCTTGTTGACGGCCTGCTAAGAGTCGTTGTTACGGTGGGCCCATTTGGGATCCACTTAATATTATTTTGACCAGCCCAATTAAGGCCCGCTTTGACTGCACATGTTTGTTCGTTTGTATGGCATCCAGGAAATGTTCGGGCGTGTTGGCCCCCGTCTCAACGATATAGCATATTCAAGAAATATCCTACTCTATACCATCGCCTCTAAAAACATACACTATACAATAAAAAGCATAGAAACGTAGAATAATCCTACACTATACAGTAAAGAAATCACAGCCGAATATACCCACTGGGCATTATAGTTCAGCACCAGTGATTATAAAGCATACACAAACAGCAAATTACATACACTGGACAAATAAAGCTCATACATCATGGACACGCATCAACAGAACATACACTGGACAGATAGCAGAAATTTCAGTTTGTAAAATCTCCAATTCCTTCCTGGTTACCTCAGTGTCTTGTTTCATTTTTTGACTCCTGCATCTAATACCTGCATGTCCAGTCTCAACTTGTTGATTGTACGTTGAGAATCATGTACACGTTGTCTTGCCACCTCTAGTTGATGCTCGAGAACATCAACACATTCCAATTCCAATCGAAAATCATTCGGTAACGGCCATGCCGCATTGCTCGCAGATCTTTGTCTTGATGTCACTTCATCCTGAAATGTTTCTATAAGTACACATGATTAGGGCAAAAATATAGTTACAACAGTGAAGCGAGCAAGACAGACTATTTTGTACATGGCAAAACAGGACTAACAATAATGTCACACGTCATGAAGCATAAGCAGGTGATATTTTAAAAATTATAAAAAAGGTAGTCTGTGCAGCCTACATACAGAAATCTCTCTTAGCTCACCAGAGGAGCATGATGTTGGGGCCCAATCCAAAACACAAACAAGTTACAAATTCAGACATCATGTTGCGTATAAGTAAGAAAGTTGTTGGCCATTATGTAGCTCAATTAAAGTCTTAGGGAGCATAATGAACAACAGAGGGATTCATACAAACCTACTATAGCAAGCAAAACTATGCAATCATTAGCCTAGTATAAACTAGATTTTGAGCCTCATGCAATAATAGTTTGTTAATAGACTTCAAAGCTTCAGGCACACTTCGCCAGAGTAATTAAATGGTAAGGCCTTTAATTATGTCAACTAATAGTTATACAAGTACCCAACATCAGGCATCATTGCTTGGGCATCTCATTAACTGAGGACAAATAAAGCAATTGAAAAGAGCAAAATAACTATGCCTCGAGCAAACAAGGAATTGAATTGTTGAGTTGGATACAATGACTTACCTTAACTGGTTGAACAGGCTCAGCGCAGCTCCTACTTCTCTTGCAAGGCTCCTTCCTAACATATTGTACTTGGAAATCCTCAATCTTATCTTCATTGCACCCCCTCTGCAAGGTGACACAAACTAGTTACTCGTCTCCTTGGAAGATAAATATGCATACTTTCCAGTCTGTGAACAACACAAAAGGATGAGATTATAACAAAACAATACCACATAATGAAACATGCCACATCTCTTGCACTTGCACACAATGAAATGAGCATTTACTATGTCTGCACTATGTAAAAACTAGGCATACCTTCGAACTGGATCTCCAGGTACTCTTGGAGAGCCTACTTTAGTGTACAGCCAAACCTTTATGTCACCTATGAGTTAGACCAGGCCCCACTACAGCAGCCCTTAGTGTTTAAATCGTTGAAAAGCTTTGTTAGAGTGTTAGGTCAAGAACAACAAGTAATGAAAGCAAACAGTCCTAGTATGGCTGGCCGGTGCAAACAACAATTGAACAGATGTGTGAGCAAATCTTACATATCAAGAAAAGAAGCAAAGAAGGAGGCTTACAGACCATCACTTGACTGACCAGATTTAAGGGGCATTTAAACATCATGTGCAACGTATGAATTAACATAAACATTGCATATTCCAGATTCTACAATGGAATGCACATGTATTAGGTTATGCCATGTATGATGATGCCTAAATGTACACTATAGCAGGAAGGAGTGATTCATCATTGCACACACAATTGAATTGCAGGTTAAGGGCCAGTTCGATTCCGCCTTTTCAGGGCTTATTATCAAAATAAGCCATAAAAGATGTAAAGAAGTCATTTTTGAGTTATGGGCTTGGGCTTAACTTATTTTGCTTTGGAGGGGGGTGTTTCGGGTAGAAGCTCACTAAAAATTGAAGGGAAGGGGAATAGTGAAATGACTCTATTGTCTGCCTATGTTACACACAAAATGCAACTGCTCACGCCCGCATCACACCTGACACTCAAGTAAAAAACAAACACGCAAGCGTTCATTGCCCTGCCCGCTTGCATCTCCTCTCCCCTTTCCCTCTACCTCGATCCCCTGCCTGTAGCCCTAGGGTTCCTCCAGTGAGCCGTCGCCTATGGTCCCATCTGGCCTGGTCCTCGATGATGCTCTGTCCAGCTAGGCTACATGGCCGGCAGGTAGGGGAAAATCTCCCTGGCTGCTCCTCCCTCTGGAGCCGCCCCTCATTCTCATGGTCTCCAGCAGCTGCTCCACTGTGGTCCGTCCAACGCACTACTCCAGCAGGCGCTGCACAACTACGGCTGATGCCACACTGCAGCAGAAGGCACCTTGTTCCCCCTCCCCTCCTCCTAGGCTGTGGCCTTGAGGTGCTGTTGAAGGATGAGCTCATCCAACAAGGTGAGGATCTCCTCTGATTTTTTGCCAAATTTTCATTCTGATCCACTATACGATGAATTGTTATGAGCTGCTTCTGCTACTGCTATATGATGCCTTGCTATGAGCTGCTCCTACTGCTGCTATATGATGAATTGCTATGAGTTGTTGCTGCTATATGATGAATTGTTATGAGTTGCTGCTGCTGCTATATGATGAGTTGCTATAAGTTGCTCCTGCTGTTGTTGTATGATGAATTGCTATGAGCTGCTCCTGCTGTTGCTATATGATGAATTGCTATGAGCTACTCCTCCTGCTGCTATATGATGAATTGCTATGAGTTGCTGCTGGTATATGATGAATTGCACACTGCTACTGCTATATGATGAGTTGCTATGAGATGTTGCTCCTATATGATGCTTTCAGGTGGTGCTGCTATATGATAATAACCAGCCACTTGGACCATCGAATTTCAATAAATAATTGTTCTTCATTTAAATGCGGGTCATGCGTTCTTCATTTAAATTAGGCAATTGAATCTCTATGGAAGACATTGACCAAAGTAGATTGTGCCAAGTAGATGGTATCTTTGTATTTGCATTTTGAACAAATAGTGATGGTATGTTTTCCTATCATATTAATTACCGCACTGGGTTCAATTTGTGATGTTTGCAAGTCAAATTATTTTTCATATGGGCAGCAAAATGAAAAAATATAATGCAATCTAGACTTTTCACTGATCATACCAAAGATAAGTTGAAAAGGAAGGCAATGAAAAGAACTGGTTGGCTTATTACCTGGAGCTTATATTCACAGGTGCTTATTTTCTTAGGATAACTCGTAATAACTGTCCCTAAGAAACTTGGCCAATAGAACTGACATACAAATAACATGTCATGATGATTACAATGGAGGAGTGACCTACCATAGCACATTGTATAGGCTCACCGCCGCCTCTCCTTTTTTTGCGACGTTCCATGAAATTGCCACATACATCTTGTACTTTTTCATTGTGTAACCCTATCTGCAAGTTGACATGGCTAATTTTAGACATCTCTACATGATAATACATTGCATATCCCTTGTGCATATTTAAACCACCTATTAATGATTATGTGCGTAGCATAAACTAGCCATGACTCTGTGTGCTGGACTAGAAGGCACTCTAAGGGAGCCTAATGTAGTGCACTGGAATTCCTACATGCCACCTACGATTTTGTGTAATGTACTGCCTTTGTTCCTTAACATATGTCTTTGTAGAGATTCCAGTATGGACCACATACAGATGTATATCGATGCATTTTCGAGTGTAGATTCACTCATTTTGCTCCGTATGTAACCTATAGTGGAATCCCTAGAAAGACTTATATTTAGGAATGGAGGTACGAGGTAGTATTATGTATGACATCTACATATCTAATTTAGCAGCCAGTAGTAGAAATCATTGTCTGCACAAAGGGATTACTGGTCGAAAATCCTAGCAAAGCACGCTGGCAGACACACAACAATACAAGAGAGAGAGACACACTTACAAGATCATAGCAATGCCTCAGTCCAGGATCTTGGTTGGCCAAGCTGTTAGATCCAGAAGAAACATCGTCCTTGTAGTTTTTGCCAGTTGCATAAAGGTAACAACGACCTGTTAGTATATTTGAAGTACATCGGGCAGGTGATGCTGGACGGGTTTAAAGGTGACAAGTACCTAGGCCGTGGCATGTGGTTAGCATCTCGCCAGGCGGTGAGAATCAGGTTAGAAACGTCAAGGGTGATGACGCTGCGCTAGCTGTCGGGGTCCGGTAAGGAGATCTAGAACCGTCGAGTAGGGTGTTTGTGGAGCGGCGCCGGTAGGGTGGACTATGGTGTGGGCGAAGCGGATCTGTGGCCATGGATGAGGGTGTCGGTGAAGCTGCTCCGGTGGTTGGGTTAAGGATGGTGTTGACGATGCGGATCTGCGGCCGTGGACGGGGCGTCAGAAGCTGCTCCGGTAGGTTGGATGAGGGTGCGACGAAGCGGATCTGTGGCCATGGACTTGTGAGTTGGCAAAGTGGCCCAGGTAGGGTTGAGAATGGTATAGGTGAAGCTACTCTGGTAGGGTTGATGATGGTGTTGGCGAAGCGGATCCGATAGGGTTGAGGAAGGTGTCGGCAAAGAGGATCAGAGGCCGTCGGTGGGGTGGCTCCGGGGGGTGTGGATGAAGCGTCTCCGATGGGGAGTACGAATGAGCCACTGCAGATGCGCTGCTATTGACGAGAGTACCGGCGAAGCAGATCTAGTGCCATGGACAAGGCCGACACTGAATGGGCTGTGGTAAAGTGGTGGATGAGCAGTCTACTTGTTTCTAGTGGAGGTGGGAGGGGTAGATGCGGCCGCAGAAGCAGATCTGGCGAGGTGGTCGCCGCTGGCAGTGAATGGGCTCTGGTACGCTAGTGGATGAGAAGTCTAGGGTTTCGAGAGGGGAGGGGTAGAAAAGACGATGAAGTACGGACGGCGTGATGTAAGATGCTCTGGTGATGTGGAGTTAGTCGTTTTTGCGGGAGGGGGAGAGGAAATGGGGGTGTCGTGTGGTGGGGGGAACCGGAAGTTACCAAACTGGCCCCAACTTATTATGTAGATGAGGGCGGTATTGTGACTGTTGTTCTCCATGCACCAAGGACAAAAGGGGAATTTCGCATGCTAAATACTAGGTGGCGGAATTTCAGAAGGAGGCGGGAGATTTTGCCGCCCGCGGGATCGTTTGTATCCAGTTTCAACTAATTTTGGACCGTGCTAGCGGGAAGGTCATGCGAGACTGTGTACACGGGGCACGCGTGAGAATTTAATAACTGGTGTGAAGTCCACCCAAAAAAAATACAATAACTTGGGATGATGCGCCGATAACTTGGACGTTCACATGGGCGCGACCAATCGTATGGGTGTAGAGGCGCGTTCACAAAAAAAGGGATCAAACGCTCAGCCTATGTATTTCTCGTGTAAAAAGATAATTTAGTGCCATTGGTTATTTACTTTAATCATAATGCATTGACATGTTAGTGTAGAGGCGCACAAAAAGAAATGGATATTGTAGTCCCACAAAAAAATGGATATTGTAGTCCGCTACTTAAAATTGTTACCTCATATGATTACATAGCCTCCATTTCAAAAATTATGTACCCGTTGAATTCATATATGAATATTACATATATTACTTCATAATAGAACCTTAACTCATCCAAGACTAATGAATTTGAATGCAAGAGTAACAATGGTGCATGTACATGATAGCTACATTGGTTGTTTGAAGAAACATCACTGTAACTTTGGCATGCACAATTGAAAAGGTTTATTTAGATAGAAAAAATGTGATATGTGAGTGTCCAATCTTTATAGCGTTGAATCGATATTGTACCTTTGGCCACGATACAAAGTAGATATTGATTTATGTTCAAGCGATGCATGTCCACGATCGCTGGATAGTGATATGTGAATGAATTGTGCAATCTCTCTCACACGCATACATATCTCATTTCCCCGTTGGCATCGGAATCACACACACGCACTTCATGTATTTCTCTCCCTCCGTCAAGGTTAGAATTCGTCTTTCTACCGCGTCCTACAAGTCTCTCACACAGAAACACACACGCTCTCTCTATCGAACATTCCCACCCCTTTAATTCCGCCCACCCACAGCCACTAATGTCTCAAAGGATAATTATGTCTCTCACACATATGCCTAAGGTCAACTCGAGTTTCGGAACCATATGAATACATACGATGGGATTCCAGCAGAGCATCTTTTGTTTTGAGATCTCGCTCTCTCTCTCTCTATCTCTCACACACACACACACACACACACATGCGCGCATAAAAATTGTTTATTGCTTCATTTTTCCGGCACTTGCATGCACACAATTTGTTTATCTCTATGATGCTTTAAGTATGCCTCGCACACATCCTATCTACCTATCCCTTAATATAGATATGGGTCACACAAACTCCTTCTCCCTACTAGCAAGATGCCCATGCGTTGCACGGAACAACAAGATGCATTTGTATGATTAGTTTATCTTGTGGGAGAAAAAGATGAACGAGGGAATGCCTTATTTGCAAATGTGGAGAGGGGTGTGTGTATCTTTTTGCAAAATTTCCATAGTTTCCTTCATATCCGTCAGATATAAATCGGATGGCCTATATTGTAGGATGGCAGGAACACCATCATCACCAACTCTGTTTTTATAATAGTAGAGATATGTAAGTGTCATTGCCCCCCCCCACTCCCCCCACACACACACTTCCCGACACCGAAGGAGTAGGGTGACACCTCAATCTTGATACTAATCTATCGACTGGCTCCTCTCTCTCTCTCTCACACACACACACTATCTGACACCGAAGGAGTAGGGTGGCACCTTGATCTTGATAGTAATCTATCTACTCCTCTTTCAAACACACATAGACACACACACACACACTCGCTAGTTGTGCCTCTGTGCCTACCATGCACACTCTCGATACGTCTTTCTCTCCCTCCCCTTCCCCACCCCCAACCCCAACAATGACAGCAGAAGGGTAACAACTCGATCTGATCTTAATTAATCTGTCGATCGATTTCTCTCTCAAACATTGTGTCTCTGTAACATCCCAAATTTTCAATTTGGAATGTTATACATTAGATCATCATTGCATATCATATTTTGTTTTGCTTTTGGTTTGATCCTAGAAATTTCTACGCAACTCAAGGACCCACGGAGAGAGTTGGGAAATTCTTTATTTTCATATTTGAGTTTTCTCAAATTTTGAGAATAGGATCATTTGATTTTTATTATTTTATCATCAATTATTTCTATTACAAAAATATGAGAGAGGGAATAAAATGACTTTCCCAAAATAAAGAAATATTGAGGATTTAATAATAAAATCAAATAAGATTTTATTTTGGAGTTTTTTTTCGTTATTTTATTTGAATTTAGGAAAATGTGTGTTTTTCAAAGTTGCATTTAGGCCCCAAATAAATGTTCACCTTGTGCGCCTTGATTTTAGAAGCCCGGAAAAATTTATTTCGGGATTTTTGGAGTCCGTTTAGTATTTCTTTTCATTTTTCTTCTGTGCGTAATTATTTAAAAAAAACGAACCGACCTACGGGCCGTGTCCGACCGGGACTCCGGCCCGCCAAGGCTTTATAAGCCGGGGGGAGCCAGCCCGAGGCCCAGCCACCGCCCCCGAACCCTAGCCGCCCGAGCGCCCCGCCCGCGCGGCCGCTAGCCGCCGCCGCCGCCGAGGTAGCCTCGAAATCCGCGCCGTTTTTTATTTTCTTTTTTGAAAAACCCTTCGGTTTTTCCGTTGGTTTTTCGTCGGTTTTTTTAGTTTCAGTTTTTTTAAATAGATCAGGTTTTCCGATTTATTTAATTAGCGAGCGTTCGTCCGTTCGTTCGTTCTAGCGAACGTTCGTCGTTTTTCTTTTTCTCGGATTAAATCCGCGATTTTTCTGATCGTGATTTCTGATCCGATTTTCTTTTTAGTATAACTTTTCGCACGTTTATCAGAATCAGGCGATTCAAGCGCATGGAGTTTTGTCTCGAAACTCTCTATCCGTTTAATCAACTTAAACAAGTTTTTGCTACTGTAAAATTTGACTTAGATCCAGATTAGTAGAACGAAGTTGTTTTCTTTCGCCGTTTGACTTTCGTTGCTTCATTCGATTTGATTCTTTTTGCAAACCGGAGTTCTTAAGTTGAACCTTCTGGTTAGATCTCCTATTCGAGTTTTACCCGTGCATTAGATGAGTACTTATTGTGTGCTTGTTTGTTTGTGATAGAGTACCCGGAGTGCGCCGCTTGTTACTTCGAATCGCTAGGTTTCCCGGATCATCAGCAAGGCAAGTAACACTTTGATCATACCTTTTCTACTACCCAGTTTTACTGCATTAGATCAATCCTCAAACATTGCATGGTTAGGATCTAATTAAATTGTGGGATGGGAAGTAGTTAAGGTAGTACCTAATACCTGTTTATTTTCAAACCTTTGGGAGTTACTTCTATGTTTGCTTATTATGCCATGCTATGCTAGTAGACGTGGATTGGGTGAGTGATATCCATAACAGATGTGAGTTTGTTAATTAATGGTTCATCTAAGGTGGCAACTTAAACACACATCTGGGTGGATTGAGGCACCTGGGTAATCCAGGACTTGCATGTTTTCTTTTGGACCGCCACCCAGGCTCAAAGGGATCATGAGATTATTCATAGTAGAAACTTCCGTGTGCAGCCACAAGCTATTATGGGCTCTAGCATAGTTGACTAAGTCGTGCGAACTCTTATAGTGGTAGACTAGCAGGTGTAGGGGATGTAGGTGGTACGGTCTACCCGATCGTAAGGTGCTAGCGCTTCTGAAAGACTATGTCTCGGTCATCCGTTTCTCAAACACCATGTAGTGCGAGAAACCAAACGGATGTTGGGGAACGTTGCAGAAAACAAAAAATTTCCTACAGTTTCACCAAGATCCATCTATGAGTTCATCTAGCAACGAGTGATCAGATTGCATCTAAATACCTTTGTAGATCACGCGCGGAAGCGTTCAAGGACGGGGATGAGGAAGTCGTACTCGACGTGATCCAAATCACCGGAGATCCTAGCGCCGAACGGACGGCACCTCCGTGTTCAAGACACGTACGGTCAGTGTGACGTCTCCTCCTTCTTGATCTAGCAAGGGGGAGGAGAGGTTGATGAAGATCCAGCAGCACGACGGTGTGGTGGTGGATGCAGGGCATCACCGCAGCAGGGCTTCGCCGTTATACTGCGAGAGGGAGAGGTGTAGCAGGGGAGAGGGAGGCGCCAAGACTCAAGGTGTTCCTGCCCCCTCCCTCCCCCCCTTTATATAGGCCCCCTAGGGGGGGCGCCGGCCCTAGGAGATGGGAACTCCTAGGGGGGCGGCGGCCAAGGGGTGGAGTGCCCCCCAAGCCAGGTGGGGCGCCCCCCCACCCTAGGGTTCCCAACCCTAGGCGCATGGGGTGGGCCTAGGGGGGCGCACCAGCCCACTATGGGCTGGTTCCACTCCCCACTTTGGCCCATGGGGCCCTCCGGGATGGGTGGCCCCACCCAGTGGACCCCCGGGACCCTTCCGGTGGTCCCGGTACAATACCGGTGACCCCCGAAACTATCCCGATGGACGAAACTACACTTCCTATATATAATTCTTCACCTCCGGACCATTCCGTAACTCCTCGTGATGTCCAGGATCTCATCCGGGACTTCGAACAACTTTCGGGTTACTGCATATTCATATCTCTACAACCCTAGCGTCACCGAACCTTAAGTGTGTAGACCCTACGGGTTCGGGAGACATGTAGACATGACCGAGATGGCTCTCCAGTCAATAACCAACAGCGGGATCTGGATACCCATGTTGGCTCCCACATGCTCCTCGATGATCTCATCGGATGAACCACGATGTCGAGGATTCAAGCAACCCCGTATACAATTCCCTTTGTCAATCGGTACGTTACTTGCCTGAGATTCGATCGTCGGTATCCCAATACCTCATTCAATCTCGTTACCGGCAAGTCACTTTACTCGTACCGTAATGCATGATCCCGTGACCAGACACTTGGTCACTTTGAGCTCATTATGATGATGCATTACCGAGTGGGCCCAGAGATACCTCTCCGTCATACGGAGTGACAAATCCCAGTCTTGATCCGTGTCAACCCAACAGACACTTTCAGAGATACCCGTAGTACACCTTTATAGTCACCCAGTTACATTGTGACGTTTGGTATACCCAGAGCACTCCTACGGTATCCGGGAGTTACATGATCTCATGGTCTAAGGAAAAGATACTTGACATTGGAAAAACTCTAGCAAATGAACTATACGATCTTGTGCTATGTTTAGGATTGGGTCTTGTCCATCACATCATTCTCCTAATGATGTGATCCCGTTATCAATGACATCCTTATGTCCATAGCCAGGAAACCATGACTATCTGTTGATCAACGAGCTAGTCAACTAGAGGCTCACTAGGGACACATTGTGGTCTATGTATTCACACATGTATTACGATTTCCGAATAATACAATTAGAGCATGAACAATAGACAATTATCATAAACAAGGAAATATAATAATCATTTTATTGTTGCCTCTAGGGCATATTTCCAACAGTCTCCCACTTGCACTAGAGTCAATCATCTAGTTACATTGTGATGAATCGAACACCCATGGAATTCTGGTGTTGATCATGTTTTTCTCTAGGGAGAGGTTTAGTCAACGGATCTGCTACATTCAGGTCCGTATGTACTTTACAAATCTCTATGTCTCCATTTTGAACACTTTCACGAATGGAGTTGAAGCGACGCTTGATATGCTTGGTCTTCCTGTGAAACCTGGGCTCCTTGGCAAGGGCAATAGCTCCAGTGTTGTCACAGAAGAGAGTCATCGGGCCCGATGCATTGGGTATGACTCCTAGGTCGGTAATGAACTCCTTCATAAGACTGCTTCGTGTGCTGCCTCCGAGGCTGCCATGTACTCCGCTTCACATGTAGATCCTGCCACAACGCTTTGCTTGCAACTGCACCAGCTAACTGCCCCACCATTCAAAATATACACGTATCCGATTTGTGACTTAGAGTCATCCAGATCTGTGTTGAAGCTAGCGTCGACGTAACCCTTTATGACGAGCTCTTCGTCACCTCCATAAACGAGAAACATTTCCTTAGTCCTTTTCAGGTACTTCAGGATATTTTTGACCGCTGTCCAGTGTTCCTTGCCGGGATTACTTTGGTACCTACCTACCAAACTTACGGCAAGGTTTACATCAGGTCTGGTACACAGCATGGCATACATAATAGAACCTATGGCTGAGGCATAGGGGATGACACTCGTCTCTTCTATATCTTCTGCCGTGGTCGGACATTGAGATGAGCTCAATTTCACACCTGGCAACAGAGGCAAGAACCCCTTCTTAGACTGATCCATATTGAACTTCTTCAATATCTTATCAAGGTATGTGCTTTGTGAAAGACCTATGAGGCGTCTTGATCTATCTCTATAGATCTTGATGCCTAATATATAAGCAGCTTATCCAAGGTCCTTCATTGAAAAACTCTTATTCAAGTAGGCCTTAATGCTGTCCAAAAGCTCTATATCATTTCCCATCAAAAGTATGTCATCTACATATAATATGAGAAATGCTACAGAGCTCCCACTCACTTTCTTGTAAATGCAGGCTTCTCCATAAGTCTGCATAAACCCAAATCCTTTGATCATCTCATCAAAGCGAATGTTCCAACTCCGAGATGCTTGCACCAGCCCATAAATCGAGCGTTGGAGCTTGCAGACCTTGTCAGCATTCTTAGGATCGACAAAACCTTCCGGCTGCATCATATACAGTTCTTCCTTAAGATAACCGTTAAGGAATGCCGTTTTGACGTCCATTTGCCATATCTCATAATCATAGTATGCGGCAATTGCCAACATGATTCGGACGGACTTCAGCTTTGCTACGGGAGAGAATGTCTCATCGTAGTCAACCCCCTGAACTTGTCGATGACCCTTAGGGACAAGCCTAGCTTTATGGATGGTCACATTACCATCCGCATCTGTCTTCTTCTTAAAGATCCATTTATTTTCTATGGCTCGCCGATCATCGGGCAAGTCAGTCAAAGTCCATACTTCATTTTCATACATGGATCCTATGTCGGATTTCATGGCTTCCAGCCATTTGTCAGAATCCGGGCCCGCAATCGCTTCTTCATAGTTCGAAGGTTCACCGTTGTCTAACAACATGATTTCCAAGACAGGGTTGTCGTACCACTCTGGTGCGGAACGTGTCCTTGTGGACCTTCGAAGTTCAGTAGGAGCTTGATCAGAAGTATCTGATCATCATCATTAACTTCCTCTCTAATTGGTGCAGGCACCACAGGAACATTTTCCTGAGTTGCGCCACTTTCCGGTTTAAGAGGTAATACTTCATCAAGTTCTACTTTCCTCCCACTTACTTCTTTCGAGAGAAACTCCTTCTCTAGAAAGGATCCATTCTTGGCAACAAAGATCTTGCCTTCGGATCTGAGGTAGAAGGTATACCCAATAGTTTCTTTAGGGTATCCTATGAAGACGCATTTTTCCGACTTGGGTTCGAGCTTTTCAGGTTGAAGTTTCTTGACATAAGCATCGCATCCCCAAACTTTTAGAAATGACAGCTTAGGCTTCTTCCCAAACCATAATTCATATGGTGTCGTCTCAACGGATTTCGACGGAGCCCTATTTAAAGTGAATGCGGCAGTCTCTAAAGCATAGCCCCAAAATGACAGCGGTAAATCGGTAGGAGACATCATAGATCGCACCATATCCAATAGAGTGCAATTACGACGTTCGGACACACCATTATGCTGAGGTGTTCCAGGCGGCGTGAGTTGTGAAACTATTCCACATTTTCTTAAGTGTGTACCAAATTCGTGACTCAAGTATTCTCCTCCACGATCTGATCGCAAAAACTTGATTTTTCTGTCACGTTGATTCTCAACCTCACTCTGAAATTCCTTGAACTTTTCAAAGGTTGCAGACTTGTGTTTCATTAAGTAGATATACCCATATCTACTCAAGTCATCAGTGAGGGTCAGAACATAACGATAGCCACCACGAGCCTCAACACTCATTGGACCGCACACATCAGTATGTATGATTTCCAATAGGTTGGTTGCTCGCTCCATTGTTCCTGAGAACGGAGTCTTGGTCATCTTACCCATGAGGCATGGTTCGCACGTGTCAAATGATTCATAATCAAGAGACTCTAAAAGTCCATCTGCATGGAGCTTCTACATGCGTTTGACACCTATGTGACCAAGGCGGCAGTGCCACAAGTATGTGGGACTATCATTATCAACCTTACATCTTTTGGTATTCACACTATGAATATGTGTAGCATTACGCTCGAGATTCATTAAGAATAAACCATTCACCACAGGAGCATGACCATAAAACATATCTCTCATATAAATAGAACAACCATTATTCTCGGATTTAAATGAGTAGCCATCTCGTATTAAACGAGATCCTGATACAATGTTCATGCTCAAAGCTGGTACTAAATAACAATTATTGAGGTTTAAAACTAATCCTGTGGGTAAATGTAGAGGTAGCGTGCCGACGGTGATCACATCGACCTTGGAACAATTCCCGACGCGCATCGTCACCTCGTCCTTCGCCAGTCTCCGTTTATTCCGCAGCTCCTGCTTTGAGTTACAAATGTGAGCAACTGCACCAGTATCAAATACCCAGGAGCTACTACAAGTACTGGTAAGGTACACATCAATTACATGTATATCACATATACCTTTTGTTTTGCCGGCCTTCTTGTCCGCTAAGTATTTGGGGCAGTTCTGCTTCCAGTGACCACTTCCCTTGCAATAAAAACACTCAGTCTTGGGCTTGGGTCCATTCTTTGGCTTCTTCCCGGTAGCTTGCTTACCAGGCGCGGCAACTCCCTTGTCGTCCTTCTTGAAGTTCTTCTTACCTTGCCTTTCTTGAACTTAGTGGTTTTATTCACCATCAACATTTGATGTTCCTTTTTGACTTCTACCTCTGCTGATTTCAGCATTGCAAATACTTCAGGAATGGTCTTTTCCATCCCCTGCATATTGAAGTTCATCACAAAGCTCTTGTAGCTTGGTGGAAGCGACTGGAGGATTCTGTCAATGACCGCGTCATCCGGGAGATTAACTCCCAGGTGAGTCAAGCGGTTATGTAACCCAGACATTGTGAGTATGTGCTCACTGACAGAACTATTTTCCTCCATCTTACAGCTGAAGAACTTGTCGGAGACTTCATATCTCTCGACCCGGGCATGAGCTTGGAAAACCATTTTCAGCTCTTCGAACATCTCATATGCTTCGTGTCGCTCAAAACGCTTTTGGAGCCCCGGTTCTAAGCTGTAAAGCATGCCGCACTGAACGAGGGAGTAATCATCAGCACGTGTCTGCCAAGCGTTCATAACGTCTTGGTTCTGTGGGACGGGTGCGTCACCTAGCGGTGCTAGTAGGACATAATCTTTCTTGGCAGCTATGAGGATGATCCTCAGGTTCCGGACCCAGTCCGTATAGTTGCTGCCATCGTCTTTCAGCTTGGTTTTCTCTAGGAACGCGTTGAAGTTGAGGACAATGTTGGCCATTTGATCTACAAGACATATTGTAAAGATTTTAGACTAAGTTCATGATAATTAAGTTCATCTAATCAAATTATATAATGAACTCCCACTTAGATAGACATCCCTCCAGTCATCTAAGAATAACATGATCCGAGTTAACTAGGCCGTGTCCGATCATCACGTGAGACGGACTAGTCAACATCGGTGAACATCTTCATGTTGATCGTATCTTCTATACGACTCATGCTCGACCTTTCGGTCTTTTGTGTTCCGAGGCCATGTCTGTACATGCTAGACTCGTCAAGTCAACCTAAGTGTCTGCATGTGTAAATCTGTCTTAAACCCGTTGTATGTGAACGTTGGAATCTATCACACCCGATCATCACGTGATGCTTCGAAACAACGAACTGTCGCAACGGTGCACATTTAGGGGCAACACTTTCTTGAAATTATTATGAGGGATCATCTTATTTACGACCGCCTTTCTAAGTAAACAAGATGCAAAAACATGATAAACATCTCATGCAATCAAATAATAATAGTGACATGATATGGCCAATATCACATAGCTCCTTTGATCTCCATCTTGTGGCTCCATGATCATCTTGTCACCGGCATGACACCATGATCTCCATCATCATGATCTCCATCATCATGATCTCCATCATCGTGTCTCCATGAAGTTGCTCGCCAACTATTACTTCTACTACTATGGCTAACACGTTTAGCAATAAAGTAAAGTAATTTACATGGCGTTTCTCAATGACACGCAAGTCATACAAAAAATAAAGACAACTCCTATGGCTCCTGCCGGTTGTCATACTCATCTACATGCAAGTCGTGATTCCTATTACAAGAACATGATCTCATACATCACATATATATCATTCATCATTCATCACAACTTTGGCCATATCACATCACAAAGCACTTGCTGCAAAAACAAGTTAGACGTCCTCTAATTGTTGTTGCAAGTTTTACGTGGCTTCAAAAGGGTTCTAGCAAGAACGTTTTCTTACCTACGTAATAGCCACAACGTGATTTGTCAACTTCTATTTACCCTTCATAGGGACCCTTTTCATCGAATCCGCTCCAACTAAAGTGGGAGAGACAGACACCCGCTAGCCACCTTATGCAACTAGTGCATGTCAGTCGGTGGAACCAGTCTCACGTAAGCGTACGTGTAAGGCCGGTCCGGGCCGCTTCATCCCACAATACTGCTGAAGCAAGATAAGACTAGTAGCGGCAAGAAAGTTGACAACATCTACGCCCACAACAAATTGTGTTCTACTCGTGCAAGGAGAACTACGCATAGACCTAGCTCATGATGCCACTGTAGGGGAACGTTGCAGAAAACAAAAATTTTCCTACGGTTTCACCAAGATCCATCTATGAGTTCATCTAGCAACGAGTGATCGGATTGCATCTACATACCTTTGTAGATCACGCGCGGAAGCATTCAAGGACGGGGATGAGGAAGTCGTACTCGACGTGATCCAAATCACCGGAGATCCTAGCACCGAACGGACAGCACCTCCGTGTTCAACACACGTACGGTCAGCGTGACGTCTCCTCCTTCTTGATCCAGCAAGGGGGAGGAGAGGTTGATGAAGATCCAGCAGCACAACGGCGTGGTGGTGGATGCAGGGCATCACCGCAGCAGGGCTTCGCCGTTATACTGCGAGAGGGAGAGGTGTAGCAGGGGAGAGGGAGGTGCCAAGACTCAAGGTGTTCCTGCCCCTCCCCCCCTTTATATAGGCCCCCTAGGGGGGGCGCCGGCCCTAGGAGATGGGAACTCCTAGGGGGGCGGCGGCCAAGGGGTGGAGTGCCCCCCAAGCCAGGTGGGGCGCCCCCCACCCTAGGGTTCCCAACCCTAGGCGCATGGGGTGGGCCTAGGGGGGCGCACCAGCCCACTATGGGCTGGTTCCCCTCCCCACTTTGCCCCATGGGGCCCTCCGGGATGGGTGGCCCCACCCGGTGGACCCCCGGGACCCTTCCGGTGGTCCCGGTACAATACCGGTGACCCCCGAAACTATCCTGATGGCCGAAACTACACTTCCTATATATAATTCTTCACCTCTGGACCATTCCGGAACTCCTCGCGATGTATAGGATCTCATCCGGGACTCCGACCAACTTTCGGGTTACTGCATATTCATATCTCTACAACCCTAGCGTCACCGAACCTTAAGTGTGTAGACCCTACGGGTTCGGGAGACATGTAGACATGACCGAGACGGCTCTCCGGTCAATAACCAATAGCGGGATCTGGATACCCATGTTGGCTCCAACATGCTCCTCGATGATCTCATCGGATGAACCACGATGTCGAGGATTCAAGCAACCCCATATACAATTCCCTTTGTCAATCGGTATGTTACTTGCCCGAGATTCGATCGTCGGTATCCCAATACCTCGTTCAATCTCGTTACCAGCAAGTCACTTTACTCGTACCGTAATGCATGATCCCGTGACCAGACACTTGGTCACTTTGAGCTCATTATGATGATGCATTACCGAGTGGACCCAGAGATACCTCTCCGTCATACGGAGTGACAAATCCCAGTCTTGATCCGTGTCAACCCAACAGACACTTTCGGAGATACCCGTAGTACACCTTTATAGTCATCCAGTTACGTTGTGACGTTTGGTATACCCAGAGCACTCCTACGGTATCCGGGAGTTACATGATCTCATGGTCTAAGGAAAAGATACTTGACATTGGAAAAACTCTAGCAAACGAACTATACGATCTTGTGCTATGTTTAGGATTGGGTCTTGTCCATCACATCATTCTCCTAATGATGTGATCCCGTTATCAATGACATCCTTATGTCCATAGCCAGGAAACCATGACTATCTGTTGATCAACGAGCTAGTCAACTAGAGGCTCACTAGGGACACATTGTGGTCTATGTATTCACACATGTATTACGATTTCTGGATAATACAATTAGAGCATGAACAATAGACAATTATCATAAACAAGTAAATATAATAATCATTTTATTATTGCCTCTAGGGCATATTTCCAACAACGGAGGCGATCGAGTCTTGTGGGGAAAAGTGCGCAAACCTCTGCAGAGTGTATAAACTAATCATGGTTAGCTGTGTCCCCGGTTATGGACGTTTTGAGTATCTAGTACCTGGATTATCATGTGAATCTCAACATGTTACTCTAAATTAATTTTGTCGGGTTTTTGATAATGATGATGTTTAATTGGGATTGAGGATGCTGTCAACCATTCTCAATGTTTAACAACTACCATGATAGTTAAATAAATTTATTCCTTTATAGTAGGGAAAAATTGTCTTTACGCAAAACTGTAACCATTGAGCTTTCCACCAGCCAAATATGCATATAGTATAGCTGTTTCATTCCATTACTCTCTATGTGTTACCTTGCCAGCATATTCCATGTGCTGACCCGTTTCGGGCTGCAACGTTAATGTTGCAGACTTTTCAGATGACGATTAAGGAGTTTTAGGTCGTGGTTCTATACTCAGTGATGCCATTGGAGTTGATGGACTCACTTATCTTCCAAGCCTTCTGCTATTATCGTTATTAGATGGCCTTAAGCCATATTTATTGTAATAAGTTCTCTATGGAGACACTCGATGTAATAAGTGTGTGATTGCTACTCTATTATAAATCCTCTGAGTACTGTATGGTGTCAGCATTACTGATCCAGGGATGACACCGGAGCACAGAGATCAGACTGTTTGAGGTCTGGTCGCTACAGAGATGATATCAGAGCACACGCTGACTGTAGGACACGACCACTAAGCTAAAGACATAGATCACTATTCATTCTCTTCTTTTATGACCTCTCATCTTTTCTACTCTTTAGGATGGCGGATGCAAGGAACAAGTTCACGCAACCGGATGACGATACACCCTTTGGACATCACTTGAAGGAAGTCACTAGATACCTGAACATAGGAGTACCAAGCTTCACCAGAACCTACAACGCCACTTTACTTGAAGAAGAGCGCTGGATGATTCAAGTTCAAGTTCCAGGAAGGACGTTCATGCCAGTCACTGAGCCCATAGAGTTTTCTTTTGATGCACCAACTTGGAGTCTAGGAAAGAGCATGGAAGCTCACATCGCCATGGGACTCATTGGAGAAGTCTACCGCAATGATCTCAAGGATATTATCTACCAGATTTGTGGGCACCGAGATGCGCACTGGGAGATGAATAGCACCGGAAAGGATAGATCCATTGCAGCTTTTATCCAGGAATTAAACCAGCACATTCGACGTCAGGAGAACCAGATGTGCTCCGACATGATAGATCTGAAGAAGGCGAGGACAAGAATCAAGGAACTAGAGGAAGAACTCAAGGCTACACGTGAAGATTATGAAGAGGAAATTGAAGTATTGGTGGAGAAGAATGACGATCTGATCAAGAAGATCGGGATATTTAGGGGAGACCCTACACCAGTAGATGAAGACGAAGAACCCAAGGAGATTCGCCCAGAAGACTACATCATCATCGATGACACCGACTCAGACCCAGATGATAGTGAGGATGACTATGTTGATGAAGCCGGAGCAGATATCATGGAGTCTGCAACCGAAGAATATTTCTAGTAGACCACCTCATCATTAGTAGTAGTCCACCATGTAAATATAGTAGTCCGAGCACTTTTGCGATAGATAGATCGATTGTATGCCCTTGTTTGATTGATTGAATGAAGTGAATTGTTTGCTTTTGCCTCATATGCATATGGGTAGTGTTTTCTCTTTAGACCCCTCTATTCTTAAATCTCATCTTTTCTAAACCCTCAGATGCCTCCGAGACGTGACCCTGGATTTACCTTTCCACCGGAGCTCACTCAGTTGATCCAGCAGCAGAACACATTGATGCAGTTGCTAGTCTAGAATCAGAATCGGGGGAACAATAACAATAACCCACCACCACCACCACCACATGTTGATCACTTAGCCCGTTTTCTTAGGCTGAATCCGCCGGTGTTTTCCAGTAGCACCGAGCCGATAGTAGCAGATGATTGGCTCCGCAAGACAGCTAGAGAGTTGACCACAGCAGGATGCACGGATGCGGAGAAGGTGAAGTTTTCCGCACATCAGCTTGAAGAACCCGAAGCATCATGGTGGGAGAATTTCACAGCCACTTTCCCTGTTGACACTGTCACATGGGACCAGTTTCAGCAGGCTTTTCGTACTGCCCATGTTTCAGCAGGAGCTATGGCCATGAAGAAGCATGAGTTTCGCAACTTGCGCCAAGGAGGACGGACAGTTGGCCAGTATGTGGAGGACTTTAGTAAATTAGCATGTTATGCCCCAGATGACGTTGCTACGGATGCAGCTAAGCAGGAGAAGTTTCTGGAAGGACTGAATGATGAGGTGAGCATGTAGTTGATGGTAGCAACCTTCAACAACTACCAGGAGTTGGTAGACCGTGCTCTTATGATTGAAGGCAAGCAGCAGCAAATTGAGAACCGCAAGCGGAAGTATGGACAAGGAATGTACAATTCAGGAGCTCAGCAGAAGCCACGTTTTAGCCCTAGACCGGGAGGACATTTTCAGCATACCCATGGAGGAGGTAGCTCGCACAATCACAATGGCACCAGGAATGGTAATGGTAATGGAGGAAGCAACGGCGAGAATCGCACCAACCCATCAACCCCAGCCAAGAAAGACCTGAGCCAAGTCACTTGCTTTAAGTGTTCGAAGACCGGACATTATGCAAATGAATGTCCTGAATTACAAATGGAAATAGCAATGGAAGCTCTGGGAAGAAGCCGAACCCTTTCAACAGGGGGCAGGTGAACCACGTTAGCGTGGAGGAGGTTGAAGCTCAGCCTGATGCAGTAATAGGTAAGTTTTTGGTTAAGTCATTTACTGCACTCATTCTTTTTGATACTGGTGCATCGCATTCATACATCTCAAGGGGATTTGTGGATAAGTATAAACTGCCAACCCAAGCCCTTAGGTCACCCATGTTAGTAACTTCGCGTGGAGCAGAATATATGGCTAGTCTATGGTGTGATCGGTTACCATTAAGGATTGGTAACTATGTTTTTCCCTCAGACCTAATAGTATTGGAATCCCAAGGATTGGATGTGATATTAGGCATGGATTGGTTATCAAAGTATGAAGGGAATATTGAATGTGCTAGTAAGTCAATTTTGCTTACCACCCCAGAAGGGAGAAGGATCAAGTATGTATCCCGACATGTGCCAAAGAGGACTCAAGTAAATTGCTTAACAGGAGTTGTGCAGGAGGAAGTACCAGTGGTAAGGGATTTCCCTGAAGTATTTCCAGAAGAGTTGCCAGGCATGCCACCGGATAGAGATATTGAGTTTTTGATTGAGCTATTGCCAGGCACAGGGCCAATATCAAAGAGACCATACAGGATGCCTGCAAAGGATTTGGTGGAAATTAAGAAGCAGATTAAGGAGTTACTGGATAAAGGATATATTCGCCCAAGTTCTTCGCCTTAGGGATCTCCAGTACTTCTAGTGGAGAAGAAGGATGGATCATTAAGGATGGTTGTTGATTATCGAGGATTGAATGAAGTAACGATCAAGAACAAGTACCCACTACCAATGATCAATGATCTGTTTGATCGATTGCAAGGAGCTAAGGTATTTTCCAAGATCGATCTGCGATCAGGATACCACCAGTTGAAGATTCGAGAACAGGATATTCCTAAGACAGCTTTTACCACCAGCTATGGGCTGTACGAGTATACCGTTATGTCATTTGGTCTGACTAACGCACCTGCATATTTTATGAACATGATGAACAAAGTGTTTATGGAGTTCTTGGATAAGTTCGTCGTGGTGTTCATTGATGATATCCTAGTTTACTCGAAGAACGAAGAAGAGCATAAGGAACATTTGCGATTGGTACTTGAGAAGCTCAAAGACCATCAGTTGTATGCCAAGTTCAGCAAATGTGAGTTTTTGCTGAAGGAAGTAGGATTTCTCGGACACGTTATATCCGGAGAAGGAATAGCAGTAGATCCCACTAAAGTTGATACCGTGACCAAGTGGGAAGCACCGACCACGGTTGGAGAGATACGGAGTTTTCTGGGACTCGTAGGATACTATCGGAGATTTATTAAGAATTTCTCAAAGATTGCGAAGCCTATGATGGAGCCGTTGAAGAAGGATACCAAGTTCATATGGACTCAGGAATGTGAGATTAGTTTCCAGGAGTTGAAGAAACATTTGGTTACTTCACCAGTGTTGATTTTGCCAGATCAGACCAAGGACTATGAGGTGTATTGCGACGCTTCACGTCGAGGACTTGGAGCAGTGCTTATGCAGGAAGGGAGAGTTGTTTCATATGCCTCAAGACAACTGAAACCTCATGAGTTGAATTATGCTACGCATGATTTGGATTTAGCAGTCGTAGTGCATGCATTGAAAACATGGAGACATTTCCTCATTGGAAACCATTGTGAGGTGTACACAGACCATAAGAGTTTGAAATACATTTTCACACAAAAAGAGTTAAACTTCAGACAAAGGATATGGTTGGAGCTCATCAAGGATTATGATATGAGATTGCATTACCATCCCGGAAAGGCTAATGTAGTAGCTGACGCATTAAGCCATAAGAGCCATTTCAATACATTAATGACGGGAGAAATACCAAGGGAGTTAGCAGAAAATCTTCATGAACTATGTTTGGAAATAGTTCCGAGAGGCTATGTAGCAGCATTGGAGATTCAGTCAACTTTGATCGATAGAATTAGATAAGCTCAGAAGACTGACAAGGAGATTGCCTCTATAAAGGAGAAAATAAGCGAAGGAAAGGCTAAAGGATTTCGTGAGGATGAGCACGACACCCTATGGTTTGAAGACCGTGTTTATGTGCCTCTCCATAATGACCATTAACAGTTGCTCCTGTAGTGGCCAAATAAGGTTCAATGACCCGGAGATTAGGAAGCTAATTTTGCAAGAGGCACACGATTCACCATATTCGATTCACCCAGGAAATACCAAGATGTATTTGGATTTAAAAGACATTTTCTGGTGGACCGGAATGAAGAAGGATATTGCGGAGTATGTAGCAGTTTGTGATGTGTGTCAGAGAGTAAAGGCAGAGCATCAGAAGCCAGCAGGATTGTTACAACCATTGCCGATACCCGAATGGAAGTGGGATAAGTTAGGCATGGATTTTATCACGGGATTACCCAGGACTCGTTCAGGCTATGACTCGATTTGGGTTGTAGTCGATCGGTTGATGAAAGTAGCTCACTTCATCCCGGTAAAGACCACTTACACCAGTGCTAAGTTGGCAAAGATATACATGACCAGGATCATATGTCTGCATGGAGTTCCGAGGAGTATCGTATCAGATAGAGGAACCCAGTTTACCTCAAAGTTCTGGAAGCAGTTGCATGAAACTTTGGGTACTAGGCTAGAATTCAGTACAGCTTTTCATCCACAGACAGATGGACATACTGAGAGAGTCAATCAGATTTTGGAGGATATGCTGAGAGCTTGTGCTCTAGATTACGGATCTAGTTGGGACGATAATTTGCCATATGCAGAGTTCTCTTACAACAACAGTTACCAAACCAGTTTAAAGATGGACCCTTTCGAAGCTTTGTATGGAAGGAGGTGCAGGACACCGTTGTCGTGGGACGAAGTTGGAGACCGCCAGTTGTTTGGACCTGATTTGATTAAAGAGTCTGAACAGAAGGTGAAATTGATTTGCGATAGGCTCAAGGTAGCTCAGTCCAGACAGAAGAGTTATGTAGATTCTAAACGCAAGGAGACTGTTTACGAAGTTGCAGATAGAGCTTATCTTCGAGTATCCCCACTTCGGGGAACAAAGTGTTTTGGGGTTAAAGGAAAGTTAGCACCACGATTTGTAGGACCATATCGAGTTTTAGAGCGTATGGGAGAAGTGGCCTACAAGTTGGAATTGCCCGAAGGATTGTCAGGAGTTCATGATGTGTTCCATGTTTCTCAGTTGAAGAAGTGTCACGCGGAGATGGCTGGCATACCCTTGAGAGACACAGTGCCATTGGAAACAATTCAGTTGGATAACGATTTGACCTACGAGGAGAAACCAATAAGATTCTCGAGTTTGCCAGCCGAGTCACTCGCAGCAAGGTTATTAAGTTTTGCAAAGTTCAGTGGTGTCACATCCCTAGCTCTGACCTGTCCTGTGCTTGCTTCCATCTGTGCATCATGTTTAAATTTTTAAAACCTGAACTGAGGAATTTTGGAAGCCTCAAAAACTTAAATAAAAGAGGGGCAAAAACCCTAGAAATCTCATTCATTGCTCCAAAATGCTCTTCTTAAATGTTTGATAATTTTTGGTAAGGGTTCTGGTCCCAACCAAAATATTGAACATTTTTAAGGAATTATTTTTGGGACTTTGGATTTAATTCATTAGCTATTTGAATTTGAATTATATTCATATAATTAGAATATAATTTCAAATACCCCCTGAAATATTTTATAAGCTTTTGGAAAAGTCCATCTAGCAATATAAAATATTCAGAGGAGTTTTTGGCATTGTTTGAATTATTTTAAATTCAAAACAGTGGCAAGATAAATTAAATAAAACAAAACAGAAGAAAAAAATAAAACAGAGCAGAAGACTTACCTGGCGCTTACCTGTCCAGCCCAGCCGGCCCAGCTCCTCCAGCGACTCGGCCCAGCCCACCTCCTCCCCCTTGTCATCTTCCTCCTCTGCCAGGAGGACGAACAGAGGCGAGGCGTGGCGCGCGCCCGAGAGGCCCCGGCCACCTCCTGCTTCCACCGAGGCGTTCCCGAGCCTCCCCCTCACGCCACCACGATGCCACGAACCCCCCCTGGTGGCCCTCTCTCCTCTCCCTCACTTGCTGCTCTCCTTCCCCTCTCCCTCTTCGTTCTTCGCCCGAACAGAGAGCCGCCGCCGTCGTTCGCTGTCACCACGCCCACCATGCTCCTCTTGCCTCCCCGTGTAGTCTGCAAACTCCGCCACCGCCTGTTACGTCGCCTCGAGCAAGCCCCGAGCGCTCGGACGCCCCAACTCGACCGCATCGACTCGTCTTCAAGCTTCGGTCGCCGGAGATCGCCGTCGCTGTCCCGTCGCCCCAGGCCTTCCCCGAGCACGCCGACCGTCTCATCGTGATCTCCGTGAGCCCCTGCTTCGTTTCCCCCTAACCCCATGTCCGATTTCGAGCTCCAGCCGCTCCCTCCACCGGAGCCAAGACGCTCCGCCGCACGGGCTCGTCGCCGGTGAAGCCCCGGTGACCTTTTGGTCCCACGCATGCGTCCGTTGCACTCGTTACGTCCCGTAGAGTAAAACTAGCGCGACAACCGTCTCGTTTGCACACCGCAGCGCCGGTCCCGCGAACCCCCGAGCTCCGGCCGCCGCCGGGGTCGATGCCGCGCTCAACTCCGGCCACCCCACGCCCTCTCGTGGGTCCCCCTAGATGCGCGGGAGCACGGGCTCACTCTTGGTGCCCTCAGCGTGACCAGCCGCGGGCTGTAGCGCCGTCCCGAGCAACTCCGGCGAGGTCTCGCCGTCGCCGTGGTCGCCGGCGTCACTTGCTGACGTGGCTGGCTTAGTTAGCCACTAATCACCGCACCGTGTCACTGGCACTGGGCCCCACGCCTTAATTAATCTTAGTTTATTTTCTGTTTAGTTTAACTAACCACATGGGCCCCACCCGTCAGCTTTGACCACGCTGACATGGACGTTGACCGACCCCACACGTCAGTATTGACCTGCTGACGTGTCTGTTGACCCGGCCCCACCTGCCATTGACACTAACCAGCCTCAGTCACTGACCAGTGGACCCCACTGGTCAGGTTTGACCACCAGCAGCGTCTGTTGACCTGCTGACGTCACAGTGACGCAGTGCTGACGCAGTAAATCATTTCTGGATTTATTTATTATTCAGGAATTTCAGAAAATGCCCTAAACTTCTAAAAATCATAGAAATTCAACCGTAACTCCAAATTAAATAAATTATATATGAAAAATTATCAGAAAAATTCAAGGAATCCATCTGTACCATTTTCATGCATGTTAGAACAACTTATAGCTGCTGTTTAGCACAAATCATATAAAGGGCATTTAAATAATCACATATGGAGTTTGAATTTGAATCTTGTATTCAAACCAACTTCATTTAATCTGTTGCTAGTTGCATTAGCTCAAAACACATTCATTTTGCCATGTCATGATCATGCATCATATTGTGCATTGCATTGATTGTGTTCCCTTCTGTGTTGCCGGTATTTGTCCCCTCTCGATAGACGTGATACCGATGATGTGATCGTTGACACTGATGAAGACTCAGTGTTATCTTCAGAAGTGCCAGGCAAGCAAAACCCCCTTGTTCATTCCGATACAATCCTACTCTCTCGCTCCTGCTCTCTTTTACTGCATTAGGACAACACCGATTCATCTGTTACTTGCTGCGGTAGCTGAACCCCTTTATCCTTTGCATGACCTGTCATTGCCACAGTAAATAGATGAAACCCACTAGCATGAGTAGGAGTTGTTTGAGCCCTGATGTGCCTACTCATTCATGTTTGTTTGTCATGCCTGCTACTGCTTAGAGTTGAGTCAGGTCTGATTCATCGGGGATGAATCAGAGGTGTGTGAACATGTCCTACTATGTGTGAGCTAAGTGTGTGAACACGATTTGGTAAAAGGTGTCGGTGAGAGGCCATGTAGGAGTACATGGTGGGTTGTCTCATTGAAGCCGTCCTCAGGAACTGAGTTCTATGTTTGTGATCCATGATTCAGCTACTACCATACATTGGGCCCTGAAATATGACCCCACTCGACTTCTTATTCACCCTAGTCCTCTGTCCAGGAGTTGCAAGTAGTTTCTGGTGTTTGTAGTATGCTGGAGGCCGTGGACAGCGCTGACCGTAGGGGTGGGCTGTGATGCGGTAGGCACGTGGCCGGGTAAACCGGGCACCCGTTTGGTGTCACGGAACCCTGTTCACATCGTTTGGGGCTGTGAGCGAAACTCCGGCCGGATCTCCTCATGGATGGAACCCGAATAGGCGATAAGCCTGGACTAGAGACTTAGGTGTTTAGGTAGGTCGTGGTCTACACCCACGTCGGCTTTCGCTTGAAGTCTGTCAAGCACATGTCGTGTGCAGACGCTAAGTGGTGGAAACATGTATGAAGAAGTACACCCCTGCAGGGTTAACATCATCTATTCGAATAGCCGTGTCCGCGGAAAAGGACTTCTGGGTTGCTTATATCAGTTCATAGACAAGTGAAAGTGGATACTTTAAAATGCGCAAGATAAGCGTGAGTGCTATGGATGGCGTTCTCGTAGGGAGACGGGAGCGGATCCATAGTGGTGTATTGATATGGTGAATATGTGGACTCGTGTGCGCCACCTCAAAAGAGTCGCTTGCAGTCGTAGTTTAGGATAGCCACCGAGTCAAAGCTGGCTTGCTGCAGTTAAACCCCACCATCCCTTTGTTGATAATGATGCATATGTAGTTAGTTCTGATGTAAGTCTTGCTGGGTACATTTGTACTCACGTTTGCCTATTTTATGTTTTGCAGAGAGATTTCAGTCTCGCTAGTAGTACCGCGTGGACTTCGACGTTTAGCTTGTTACCTCAGCTACGATCTTGTGCCCCGGCAGGATCTGGTAGATAGTCAGGCTTCTCAGCCTTTTTCAGTTATAGATGTCTGTACCCAGACATGATAGCTTCCGCTTGTGCTTTAACTTGTATGCTCTGATTGTTGGGTCATGAGACCCATGTTTGTAATATCTCGCTCCTCGGAGCCTATTGAATAAATTACTTGAGTCGTCGAGTCATGTTGTGATGCCATGTTGTGTTTGCACATATCGAGCATATTGTGTGTATGTTATTGAAATGCTTGGTATGTGTGGGAAATGTCTCCTAGTGTTTCCACCGAGCCATGGTAGCTTGCTACTGCTCCGGAACACTTAGGCTGGCCGGCATGTGTCCTTCTTCGTTCCTGTGTCTGTCCCTTCGGGGAAATGTCACGCGATGAATACCGGAGTCCTGTTAGCCCGCTACAGCCCGGTTCGCCGGAGTCCTGCTAGCCCAGTGCTACAGCCTGGATTCACTCGCTGATGACCGACACGTTCGATGCTGGGTCATGAATGCCTGTCCCTGTAAGTCTGTGCCACTTTGGGTTTACGACTAGCCATGTCAGCCCGGGCTCCTTATCATATGGATGCTAGCGACACCGTCATATACGTGTGCCAAAAGGCGCAAACGGTCCCGGGCTAAGGTAAGGCGACACCCGTGGGAATACCGTGCGTGAGGCCGCAAAGTGATATGAGGTGTTACATGCTAGATCGATGTGGCATTGAGTCGGGGTCCTGACAAGAGGAGCCACCACACAGAGGATGAAGCCACCTGGGAACAAGAGGAAGATTTGCTCAAAGACCAACCTCACCTATTTTCTAGCCAACCCAAATCTCGAGGGCGAGATTCATCTTAAGGGGGGTAGGTTTGTAACATCCCAAATTTTCAATTTGGAATGTTATACATTAGATCATCATTGCATATCATATTTTGTTTTGCTTTTGGTTTGATCCTAGAAATTTCTACGTAACTCAAGGACCCACGGAGAGAGTTCGGAAATTCTTTATTTTCATATTTGAGTTTTCTCAAATTTTGAGAATAGGATCATTTGATTTTTATTATTTTATCATCAGTTATTTCTATTACAAAAATATGAGAGAGGGAATAAAATGACTTTCCCAAAATAAAGAAATATTGAGGATTTAATAATAAAATCAAATAAGATTTTATTTCGGAGTTTTTTCGTTATTTTATTTGAATTTAGGAAAAATGTGCATTTTTCAAAATTACATTTAGGCCCCAAATAAATGTTCACCTTGTACGGCTTGATTTTAGAAGTCCGGGAAAAATTTATTTCGGGATTTTTGAAGTCCGTTTAGTATTTATTTTTATTTTTCTTCTGTGCGTAATTATTTAATAAAACAAACCGACCTACGAGCCGTGTCCGACCGGGACTCCGGCCCGCCAAGGCTTTATAAGCCGGGGGGGAGCCAGCCCGAGGCCCAGCCGCCGCCCTCGAACCCTAGTCGCCCGAGCGCCCCGCCCGCACCGCCGCTAGCCGTCGCCGCCGCGCCTCGCCGCCCGCGCCACCCCGCCGCCCCGCCGCCGCCGCCGACGGTGCCGCCCGCCGCCACCGATGCCGCCGCTTTGAAATCCGTGCCGTTTTTTTTATTTTCTTTTTTGAAAAACCGTTCGGTTTTTCTGTCGGTTTTTTTAGTTTCGGTTTTTTTAAATAGACCGGTTATTCCGATTTATTTAATTAGCGAGCGTTCATTCGTTCGTTCGTTCTAGCAAACGTTCGTCGTTTTTCTTTTTCTCGGATTAAATCCGCGATTTTTCTGATCGCGATTTCTGATCCGATTTTCTTTTTAGTATAACTTTTTGCTCGTTTACCGGAATCAGGCGATTCAAGCGCCTGGAGTTTCGTCTCGAAACCCTCTATCCGTTTAACCAACTTAAAAAAGTTTTCGCTACAGTAAAATTTGACTTAGATCCAGATTAGTAGAACGAAGTTGTTTTCTTTCGCCGTTTGACTTTTGTTGCTTCGTTCGATTTGATTCTTTTTGCAAACCGGAGTTCTTAAGTTGAACCTTCCGGTTAGATCTCTTATTCGAGTTTTACCCATGCATTAGATGAGTACTTATTGTGTGCTTGTTTGGTTGCGATAGAGTACCCGGAGTGCGCCGCTTGTTACTTCGAATCGCTTGGTTTCCGGATCATCAGCAAGGCAAGTAACACTTTTATCATACCTTTTCTACTACCCAGTTTTACTGCATTAGATCAATCCTCAAACATTGCATGGTTAGGATCTAATTAAATGGTGGGATGGGAAGTAGTTGAGGTAGTACCTATTACCTGTTTATTTTCAAACCTTTGGGAGTTACTTCTACGTTTGCTTATTATGCCATGCTATGCTAGTAGACGTGGATTGGGTGAGTGATATGCATGACAGATGTGAGTTTGTTAATTAATGGTTCATCTAAGGTGGCAACTTAAACACACATCTGGGTGGAGTGAGGCACCTGGGTAATCCAGGACTTGCCTGTTTTCTTTTGGACCGCCACCCAGGCTCAAAGGGATCATGAGATTATTCATACTAGAAACTTCCGTGTGCAGCCACAAGCTATTATGGGCTCTAGCATAGTTGACTAAGTCGTGCGAACTCTTACAGTGGTAGACTAGCAGATGTAGGGGATGTAGGTGGTACGGTCTACCCGATCATAAGGTGCTAGCGCTTCTGAAAGGCTATGTCTCGGTCATCCGTTTCTCAAACACCATGTAGTGCGAGAAACCAAACGGAGGCGATCGAGTCTTGTTGGGAAAAGTGTGCAAACCTCTGCAGAGTGTATAAACTAATCATGGTTAGCCGTGTCCCCAGTATGGACGTTTTGAGTATCTAGTACCTGGATTATCATGTGAATCTCAACATGTTACTCTAAATTAATTTTGTTGGGTTTTTGATAATGATGATGTTTAATTGGGATTGAGGATGCTGTCAACCATTCTCAATGTTTAACAACTACCATGATAGTTAAATAAATTTATTCCTTTGTAGTAGGGAAAAATTGGCTTTACGCAAAACTGTGACCATAGAGCTTTCCACTAGCCAACTATGCATATAGTATAGCTGTTTCATTCCATTACTCTCTATGTGTTACCTTACCAGCATATTCTATGTGCTGACCCGTTTTGGGCTGCAACGTTAATGTTGCAGACTTTTCAGACGACGATTAAGAAGTTTTAGGTCGTGGTTCTATACTCAGTGATGCCGTTGGAGTTGATGGACTCACTTATCTTCCAAGCCTTCCGCTGTTATCGTTATTAGATGGCCTTAAGCCATATTTATTGTAATAAGTTCTCTATGGAGACACTCGATGTAATAAGTGTGTGATTGCTACTCTGTTATAAATCCTCCGAGTACTGTGTGGTGTCAGCATTACTGATCCAGGGATGACACCGGAGCACAGAGATCAGACTGTTTGAGGTCTGGTCGCTACAGTCTCTGTGCCTCGCTCAAACACACAAGATACGTCTTTTTCTCCTTAGCCCCCTCAATATGTAGAATTCTCGTGCGCGCACACAGCTGTAGTGACGATGACGCTGAACCCAATGTGCCTTGTTTTCACTGGCCTCATGTGATAGTTTTCACCCTATTTTTTGTTAATTAACAAGACAACCTTTTCTTTGTTACTACTTGAATCTGAAATCATTCGGGGTAGACATATAATATATCACTTCAACCCAATTATCACAGTAACTATTTTAGAAGAAACTAGCTAGATGCCCGTGCGTTGCACGGAACATCAAGATGCATTTATATGAGTAGTTTATCTTGTGAGAGAAAAGGATGAACGGGGGAAGGCCTTATTTGCAAATCTGGAGAGGGGTGTGGGTATCTTTTTGCAAAATTGCCATAGTTTCCTCCATATCCGTCAGATATAAATCGGACGGCCTGTATTGCAGGATGGCAGGCACACCATCATCACCAACTCTGTTTTTTATCCCTAACTCTTATAAAAGACTCATTTGGTGATGATGGTGTGTCTGTCATCCGTCATTTCTGACCATTAGATCTGCATCTAACGACTATGATGTAAGTCATGGCATTTCTGCAACAAGACCCCACTTCTCTGCTCCAATTTGCAGAAACCCCTTAGTATCTTGAAACCAACCACATCCCTCCTCACCTCATCAAAACAGCCACAAGGAATATATTTTGAGTGAAACCTAATACGAGTATATTTTTAGTGATATATACACCAAACTAGAGTGTTTTTCTTTCAAGTTTATGAACATGTATTATTCTATTTTGGATCCGTTGCAACGCACCTGCACATTGCTAGCAAGAGTAGAGAAAAGGATCAACGAGGGAAGGCCTTATATGCAAACGTGGAGAGGGGTGTGGGTATCTTTTTGCAAAATTGTGATAGTTTCCTTCCTATCCGTTAGATATAAATCCGACGGCCTATATTGTAGGATGGCACGCACACCATCATCACCAACTCTGTTTTCTACTCCCTCTGTTCCTAAATATTTATCTTTTTAGAGATTTCAACAAGTGACTACATACAGTGCAAAATGAGTGAATCTACACTCTAAAATATGTCTACATACACATCCGTATCTGGTACTCCATTTGAAATCTGAAAAAGACAAATATTTAGGAACGAATGGAGTATAAGAGTAGACATGGAGATATATCTCCAGCATGGTCTACAACAAAAATGTGCCGACTGGTCAACGCTGGATGCTCGCAACGCGATGACCTAAGTTCAGATGCTGGCTTTAACTTTATTTTTTTATATTATATATTACTTATTTAATATATACTTCTTTCGCTACTGTACCAACAGTGGAACCCATAGAGTACTTAGAATACAAGATTAAGGATGGACTTGTTTCTTTTTAACTTTTGTACGAAGCCGTAGCCACCCAGCAAGTCACGTGTACACTGTACATGCAATTAACTTTTTATAGAGGGAGAATCATACACGCAATTAACTCAAATGGATTGGATGTGACTCTATTATTTCCAGCATAAGAGCATCTCCAATGGAAGCCGTCAAATTTCCTCCCGCTTCCTTTCGTGGAGGATGACATCAAACGCCAACGGCATACATTTCCACTACTCTAACCAACCAGATGAAATTCGTGCAAACACGGACTGTTTTCATATAAGCATGCAGGATTTCGTATAAAAAACCGGATCTTCATATAAACATCATGGATCATCCAAAGATTCAAGCCATGTGTAGGGTAATTACGTATCATTAATTTCATCCTCTCCCAAGATTGTGCAACATGTTCATGATCAAGTTGCTTAAAATTCATAATATCGTTTCTAAGAGAGATGATCTTAGCGGGAGGAAAATACTTAGAGATAAAAGCATCTTTGCACTTATTCCATGAATCAATACTATTTTTAGGCAAAGACGAAAACCAAGCTTTAGCATGATCTCTAAGAGAAAATGGAAATAGCTTAAGTTTAACAATATCATTATCCACAACTTTCTTCTTTTGCATAACACACAAATCAACAAAGTTGTTTAGATGGGTAGCGGCATCTTCACTAGGAAGGCTAGAAAACGGATCTTTCATGACAAGATTCAGCAAAGCAGTATTAATTTCACAAGATTCAGCATCTGTAAGAGGAGCAATCGAAGTGCTGATAAAATCATTATTGTTGGTATTGGCAAAGTCACACAATTTAGTATTATCTTGAGCCATCGTGACAAGCAAGTAATCCAACACACAAGCAAACAAGAAACAGGCAAAAGAGGCAAACTGGAAAAGAGAAGGGGAACGGAAAAGAGAGGGCGAATAAAACGGCAAGGGTGAATTGGGGGAGAGGAAAACAAGAGGCAAATGGCAAATAATGTAATGCGAAGGATAAGAGTTGTGATGGGTACTGTATGTCTTGACTTGGCGTAGATCTCCCCGACAACGGCGCCAGAAATCCTTCTTGCTACCTCTTGAGCATTGCATTGGTTTTCCCTTGAAGAGGAAAGGGTGATGCAGTAAAGTAGCGTAAGTATTTCCCTCAGTTTTTGAGAACCAAGGTATCAATCCAGTAGGAGACCACGCGCGAGTCACCTCGTACCTACACAAACAAATAAGAACCTCGCAACCAACGTGATAAAGGGGTTGTCAATCCCTTCACGACCACTTGCAAGAGTGAGATCTGATATAGATGATAATAATAAGATAAATATTTTTGGTATTTTTATGATATAGATTGAAGGTAAAGATTGCAAAATAAAGTAGATTGGAAACTTCTATGATGGAGAATAGACCCGAGGGGCATAGGTTTCACTAGTGGCTTCTCTCAAGAAAGCATAAGTATTACGGTGGGTGAACAAATTACTGTCGAGTAATTAATAGAAAAGCGAATAATTATGAGAATATCTAGGTATGATCATGTATATAGGCATCATGTCCGAGACAAGTAGACCGAAACGATTCTGCATCTACTACTATTACTCCACACATCGACCGCTATCCAGCATGCATCTAGAGTATTAGGTTCATAAGAACAGAGTAACGCCTTAAGCAAGATGACATGATGTAGAGGGATAAACTCATGCAATATGATGCAAACCCCATCTTTTTCTCCTCAATGACAACAATACAATATGTGTCGTTTCCCTTTCTTTCACTGGGATCGAGCACCGCAAGATTGAACCCAAAGCTAAGCACTTCTCCCATTGCAAGAAAGATCAATCTAGTAGGCCAAACCAAACTGATAATTCGAAGAGACTTGCAAAGATAAACCAATCATACATAAAAGAATTCAGAGGAGATTCAAATATTGTTCATAGATAAACTTGATCATAAACCCACAATTCATCGGATCTCGACAAACACACCGCAAAAGAAGATTACATCGAATAGATCTCCAAGAGAATCAAGGAGAACTTTGTGTTGAGATCCAAAGAGAGAGAGAAGAAGCCATCTAGCTACTAGCTATGGACCCGAAGGTCTGAAGTAAACTACTCACACATCATCGGAGGGGCCATGGAGTTGATGTAGAGGCCCTCCGTTATCAATGCCCCCTCCGGCAGAGCTCCGGAAAAGGCCCCAAGATGGGATCTCTTGGGTACAGAAGGTTGCGGCGATGGAAATAGGGTTTTGTGGTGCTCCTGGATGTTTGTGGGGTATATGGATATATATATATATATATAGGAGGAAGAAGTACGTCGGTGGAGCAACAGGGGCCCCATGAGGGTGGAGGGCGCGCCCAGGTGGGGTGGGCGCGCCCCCTGCCTCGTGGCCGCCTTGTTGATTGCTTGACGTCCACTCCAAGTCTCCTGGATCATGTTTGTTCCAAAAATAATGCTCCCGAAGGTTTCATTCCGTTTGGACTCCGTTTGATATTCCTTTTCGGCGAAACTCTAAAATAGGCAAAAAAAACAACAATTTGGGTTGGGCCTCCGGTTAATAGGTTAGTCCCAAAAATAATATGAAAGTGTAAAAATAAGCCCATTAACATCCAAAATAGATAATATAATAGCATGGAGCAATAAAAAATTATAGATACGTTGGAGACGTATCACTCACACTCGCCACAAGAAAGAAAGGGGGAACAGTATAAGTATCAAAATTCACCAATACACAACAATCATCATACAATAAGACATGATCAGAGTACAGATAAGAAGCAAATTGGCATAAAGAGGGCCCAAATAAAGAAAGCAATATGCACCCTGCTAATCCTAGGCTGCCAACTGGGAACCCATCTTATGTTCATCATTAAAGAAGAAGAACTCCAAATAGAACAACGCATCACTCTCACATTAGAGCATCGCTTTACCTGTAACTGCATCTGGTGTTGTGGGGTATCGTGAGTCATTGAGACTCCACAATAACATTACCAAGGATATCAAGACTAACAATACTTAATGGGTTGGATATGGTTAAGTGGTGAGGTTGCAACAAGCACTAAGCATTTCTTTTTGACTATTCATATGAGTACTAGAACAAGAAGAGTAACTCCTACACATAAGGGGGCGTTGAGGGAGTCCAGGATTATGGGGTCCTCGGGCGTCCGGGCTATGTGATATGGGCCGGACTAATGGGCCGTGGAGATACAAGACAGAAGACTTTCCCCGTGTCCTAATGGGACTCTCCTTGGTGTGGAAGGCAAGCTTAGCATGCGGATATGAAGATTCCTTTCTCTGTAAACCAACTCTGTACAAACCCTAGCCCCCTCCGGTGTCTATATAAACCAGAGGGTTTAGTCCGTAGAGACAATCATAATCATATAGGCTAGACATCTAGGGTTTAGCCATCACGATCTCGTGGTAGATCAACTCTTGTAACCCCTATACTCATCAAAGTCAATCAAGCAGGACGTAGGGTATTACCTCCATCAAGAGAGCCCGAACCTGGGTAAACACCTGTCCCTTGCCTCCTATTACCATAGATCCTTAGACGCACAGTTCGGGACCCCCTACCAGAGATCTGCTGGTTTTGACATCGACATTGGTGCTTACATTGAGAGTTCCACTGTGTCGTCCTCAAAAGGCTCGATGGCTCCATCAATCATCTACAACAACGCTGCCACAAAGGAGACCTTTCTCCCTAGCCAGATCCTTGTATTCGGCGGCTTCGCACTGCGGGCCAACTCGGTTGGCCATCTGGAGCAGATCGATAGCTACGCCCCTGGTCACCATATCAGTTTTGGAAATCTAAACTATGTCGCTAACATCCGAGGCGACTTGATCTTACAAGGGTTCACGGCCTCAACTACTGCTCCGGCCTTAGATCTGAAGCACGTCATCAGGTCTGAAGACGGGAGTCTAGAGCCCGCCGGACTCTCTACGGCCCTAGAGCTCAACACCGGAAAACCAGAGAGAATAGTGTCTCTAGCAATCGTTGCACAGCCAGACTCCTCTCCGAACACTAATTCTGGACTCTGGATACCCATATCATGCAAGCTCGGCCCAGAAACCTCTGACCCTGTCCAAACCCTGCTCTTAAACGAGGCTCTGGACTTAATGTGATCCCTCATCATCATAGGGGAACCACTTCCGAATCATGCTCAGCCCAGACTAGGGGCTGGAAATAGGGAATTTTACTTCCCACCCACCACCCACTTCATAGCCACTGTCGAGGACCGAACCGACATGCTTGATTACACCTCCGAAGACATCGACGGTATGGACGATGATGCCGGAGAGGAGCAGGCCCAAAACCTGCCGGTCACCGAACGTTGGACAATCACCTACTCGTATGATGTATACATGGTGGATACACCGAAAGATGGCGACGGTGATGATGAGGAAAACCCAGTCGAGGATGAACCTCCTGAGATACTGCCGAAGCATCAACGTCAGCGGCGCCGCTCTAAATTGTGTCGAGGTAAGAACAGCAATACCGGCACCGAAGACAATGATACTCTAGAGAACGGTGAAGACCAAGAAGACCCCGTCGAACCAACATCCGAACAGGATGATCGGGAGGATGGGCAAGTCGACCTTGACGAACAAACAGGGAATAACGACTCAGAGGACAGCAACTATCTGCCACTCTCTGAGGACGATGTAAGCCTCGGCGACGAAGATTTTATCGTTCCAGAGGAACCCCTCGAATAAGAGCGCTTCAAGCGCCGGCTAATATCTACGACTAGGAGCATAAAAAAAGAAACAACAATAGCTTCATGCTGACCAAGATCTGCTCAATGACAGATGGACTAATGTCCTGGCGGCCGAAGAATACGGACACGAATGCCCAACAAAGAGTTACTCGAAGCGTCAGCTGCTACCCCGATTCGACGACGAGGCACGGGAGCCCATACCGCCCACATGCAATGCGGCTGTCGGACCCAAACGACCACCACGTGGCCAAGGCAGAACGACAACTCAAGCCGAACACTAGCCCGCTCCACCTCGCAGGTCAGACCAGGTCAATCTACGGGTCGTGGGGGCGTGCTCCGGTGCGAGAGGAGGGTTATCAAGCCTGGTGCGATAAACATAACCAACCCCGGGCCGAAAACCGCATACGGACACCATCCGAACTGCGTCGCGACATGGCCCGATACAGAGGCACCGCACACCCCCTATGCTTCACCGATGAGGTAATGGAGCACGAGTTCCCTGAAGGGTTCAAACCCATGAAGATCGAATCATACGACGACACAAGAGATCCCGTAGTGTGGATTGAAGACTTTCTTCTCCACATTCACATGGCTCGCGGTGATGATCTACACGCCATAAAATACCTCCCCCTCAAACTTAAGGTACCAGCATGGCACTGGTTGAATAGTCTACTAGAAAATTCTATTGGTAGCTAGGAGGACCTGGGGATGCATTCAGAGACAACTTCCAAGGTACCTATGTTCGGCCCCCAGACGCCGATGACCTTAGCCACATAATCCAGCAACCCGAGGAATCAGCCCAATAGCTTTGGACAAGGTTCCTAATCAAAAAGAACCAGATTGTGGATTGTCCGGACGTAGAGGCCCTCACAGCCTTCAAACATAGCGTCCGAGACGAGTGGCTCACCCGAAACCTCGGCCAAGAAAAACCGAAGTCCTTGGCATCCCTCACCACACTTATGACCCGTTTTTGCGCAGGAGAAGACAGTTGGCTCACTCGTAGAAGCAATAGCACCAGCGACGCTGGTACCTCCAAAACCAGGGACGGCAATGGCAAGCCACGACGCGACAAGCATAAGCCTCAAAACAACAATGAAGGAACGCAAGACACGACGGTTAACGCCGGATTCAGCGGCTCCAAACCCGGTCAACGGAAAAAGCCATACAAGGCAAACAGAGATGGCCCATCTAGTCTAGACAGAATACTTGATCGGCCTTGCTAGATTCATGGTACCCCCGATAAACCCACCAATCACACCAATAGAAATTGTTGGGTCTTCAAACAAGTCGGCAAGCTTAACGCCGAACACAAGGGAAAGGGGTCTCCAAGCGACGACGATGACCAAGAGCCTCGTCAGCCGAACACAGGGGAACAGAAGCAATTTCCCCCCGACGTAAAAACAGTGAGTATTATATATGTCACACATATCCCTACGTGGGAGCACAAACACGCACTACGGGACGTCTATGCCATGGCGGCGATCGCCCCCAAATTTAACGCATGGTCGGCTTGTCCGATCACCTTCGATCGAAAGGACCACCCAACCAGTATCCGTCACGGAGGTTCAGAAGCTTTGGTCCTCGATCCAATCATCGGTGGATTCCATCTTACGCGAGTCCTCATGGATGGCGGCAGCAGTCTTAATCTACTTTATCAAGACACTGTCCGCAAAATGGGCATTGATCCGTCAAGAATCAAACCCACTAGAACTACCTTCAAAGGAGTAATACCAGGCAAAGAGGCCCGCTATACGGGCTCAATCACGCTGGAAGTAGTCTTCGGCTCGCCGGACAACTTCCGAAGCAAAGACTTGATCTTCAACATCATCCCCTTCCGCAGTGGCTATCACGCACTGCCTGGACGAACCGCTTTTGCCCGCTACAACGCGGTCCCGCATTACGCCTATTTGAAGCTCAAGATGCCCGGTCCACGTGGCGTTATTACAATCAATGGAAACATGGAGCGCTCCCTCTGTACTGAGGAGCATACAGCGGCCATTGTGGCCGAGGTACAAAGCGGCCCTATCAAACCGCACAGCCCCTTGGCTATTAGGCCATCGAACTTTTCCACGCAGGACCGGTCAGCTATACATACCGACAGTCCGACAACTTCAGGGCTGGATTAGCAGCCTAGTCTCCGTCGACCGCCACGTACATCAACGGAATTCGTACCGCGCGTGCACAATTATGCACTCAAAATACCTTGGGCATCGGCGAAGGCAATATACGGAGAGGCCCATACAAAGGTTCGACCTTATATGGCCTTGCCTTTTATTTTAATCACCCTTTCCTTTTTACCACAGGTGAATCAAAACCTACTCGTTCTTCGGACCCACGTGGAATCTTTCCAAGCCCGGTTCCGTATACATGGCCGAAGACCATTCCTTTAAAGGGACACTTTCTTATTTGGGCGAAAGCGACGCAGATGTGCGGTACGAAGGTGCAAAGCATTGTGCAAGCCACAACTTTGCTTAAGAACCTGTATAGAGCTTCTCCCTTAGCCCTAGACCCCCGGCGTGTAAATGACCTTGGTGATTATGGTACCTTCTGTAAGATTACATTTTGACGTATCAATCAGATTTTAGTGAACCAAAATTCTTATTTGGTATCCTTTTTATTCCGTATGTTAAGTGGTCTCGCATACACAGACATAAAATTGCCAGGGGCTCTACAAGGCAACATATGTGTTGCCAAACAAAAGTCTGAACATCTTTACAGCACAATTCGGCATCCCGAGCTCAGCATTATATGCATCAGCTCCGAATCATGTCTTTGGTCAATAGTTGGGTTGCTCGGCTCCTATGCTTGCTACCTTATGTTTCGTCTGATCGACTAGGGTAGTAAAGGGAGAACTACTGCGATTGTGTTTCTGGTTCGTCCAGTTAACCACCTTAGTAGAGAAAGCCAAAAACTGACTGTCATGATGCGGCGAGAGCTGGTCAACCACTCGGCGATTAATTACAATCCTTAACAATTTTTCCGTATTACATGAAGGACCGTTTCTCGGTCACATATGTAACGCATCCGCATCCAAGTAGCCGCGTACATACTAGGGGCTACCTAATAGACCCATTGTCAAACTCCTATAGCTAAGTGAGAGCACTAAAACTGAATAGTCTGATTGCCTGGTTCTTCGCACTAACACCTCCTTCAAGGACCAAGACGTTGGGTTAAGTGTAGTCATGTGCAAATTCTGAACACCCTGGTAGCATCTACATGGGGGCCAAAGCCGACGAATGGTAACTCTCAGATATAAAAAATGGCCGCACAGGAGGATAAAAACTTTTCATCAAGGAATGAATATATTACAAAACACTTAGTTTATAATATAAATCCCTAGACAGTCCGGACTCTTTCATTCGAACACTACGTCCTTGGAGCATTCGCCCTCTATAAGACGAGCACCTTTTAGCACGACCTCAAAATAGCGCTCTGTTGTGCGGTGGGCCTTGCTTTCGGGAGGACCCTCAACTGCCACCTTTTTGGCATTCATTTTCACCCAGTGCATCTTAACACAGGTGAAAGCCATACGCGCTCCTTCCATGAAGGACCACCTCTTGACGGCATCAATCCGGGGCAGCGCATCGATGAGACGTCGCACGAAGCCGAAGTAGCTGCCCGGAATGGCTTCAGCCGGCCACAACCGGACTATGACGTCCTTCATGGCCGTGCTGGACATCTTATGCAGCTCCGCCCATTGTGCCATCTGGTCATTTAGTAGTAGGGGACGCTCGCGCTCCACAAACTGCGACCAGAAGAGCTTCTCCGACTCATACCCCTCCCGGGCCTCGAGGAATTGGGTGGCGTCTGCAGCACTCGTCGGCAGATCAACATATGTGTCTGGAGAACCCCACAGTCGATTAATCAAGGCATACTTCTGGTCCCCAAGTTTAGCGTGTAAAAGAATAGGTTTACCAGCCACTATCTGACCGGCTTGACGAATTTCCTCGCGCGCTGCGCGGGATTCGGACCGTGCCTCCGAAGCATCTTGAAGGGCCTTGGAGAGTTCGGTCCCCTTCGCTTTGTTTTCAGTTTCCAGGGACTTGCACTTGGTGGCAGTCTCCTTGAGCTTTTGCTCCATCTCAGTCACCTGTTCCACAAAACGGCGTCGAGCGGCCTGTTCGGCCGATAAGGCCACAACCGCCTTGTCAGCAGCTGCCTGGCTTACCCTTGCCTGCTCCTTGGCTTGAGCAAGCTCACCCCTATGGGTCTCCACCGCGGCGGCACCATCTGTACAACCATGCACAGTAAAGCTCTTCAACTTCCACAAAAGTATGGAAATAAATAGGTATATAATAAGATGTATCTTATACCTTGTGCCTGGTCGAGCCGCGTGTTAACAAGGACTAGATCCTCACCGGCTCGCTCCAGTTTCCGTTTGAGTTCAGAAATCTCCGCAGATTGGGGAATCGCCGCTAACAGAGAGGCCTGTTTTGAAATTCAAATAAAAATGCATGTTACCACCTGACAACAGATTATTGATCCCCTGCTCGCTTTTCTTTCCAAAAACCGAACAGAGTCTCAGGGGCTATTGTCTATGTACAAGCATATTTCTCGTAAAAATGATCAAATAAATTACATTGTGTACCTCAAAGCCTGCTAGCAGGCTGGAGAAGGCTTCGTTTAGTCCGCTCCCGGCGGACTGAATCTTCTCAGCCACCGTACCCATCAGGATGCGGTGCTCGTCCAGGACGAATGCACTTTGCAGTGTGTTCGCCCTGGTACTCGGCGCCTCCGGATTAACAGAGGACGCCACTCCCACCTTCCTTGTAGGGGGCGCTTACTAGACTCCGGAGTTGTATCGGTCTCCGGAGTAGTAAGTGGCTGTGGGTCAGGGTGACTAGGGCCCCCGTCGCCGGTCTCCGTTGGGGCCACACCCCCAGCCCTTCGGCAGCCGAGGTGTTGCCCTTCGGAGCCATCAATTCGCCCCCCCACCCCGCATCTCTTCGAGGCCCGGGGAGGGCCTATGTGATGGTACCTTGGTGTCATCTGCCCTAGGCGACGTGGAAGCTAGGGGAGGCGATCCGCTCTCCATCAACTCCGGCGGCAAATCCCCCGAGGATGAGGATTGCTGGGGAAGGCTGCGGGCCGGACTAAAAAAATAGAACTTAGAGTTATCATCACAGTCCATAGAGATTGGAAGTATGTGGAAAGGTCTCAGACTACTTACGAGTCGGCTTGGGGCTTGTTCCGGCGATTGGTGTGTTGGGATGGCCTCGGTGTCTGACTCCGAGTCATCGGGGAGAGTAATTTTGTCCCTCTTGGAGGCTTCTGTTGGGGAACGTAGTAATTTCAAAAAAATTCCTACACACACGCAAGATCATGGTGATGCATAGCAACAAGAGGGGAGAGTGTTGTATACGTACCCTCGTAGACCGAAAGCGGAAGCGTTAGCACAACGCGGTTGATGTAGACGTACGTCTTCACGATCCGACCGATCCAAGTACCGAACGCACGGCACCTCCGAGTTCAGCACACGTTCAGCTCGATGACGTCCCGCGAACTCCAATCCAGTAGAGCTTCACGAGAGAGTTCCGTCAGCACGACGACGTGGTGACGATGATGATGTTCTACCATCGCAGGGCTTCGCCTAAGCACCGCTACGATATGATCGAGGTGGATTATGGTGGAAGGGGGCACCGCACACGGATAAGAGATCAAGAGATCAATTGTTGTGTCTATGGGGTGCCCCTGGCCACGTATATAAAGGAGTGGAGGAGGAGGGGGCCGGCCAAGAGGAGGAGGCGCGCCCAAGGGGGGCAATCCTACTCCAAGTAGGTTTTGCCCCCCTTTCCTATTCCAACTAGGAGAAGGGGGAAGGAGGAGGTGGAGAGAAGGAAGCAGAAGGGGGCCATGCCCCCTTCCCTTTCCCAATTCGGATTGGGGCAAGGGGGCTGCGTGCCACCTCCTGCTGCCTCTCCTCTTCCACCACTTTGGGCCCATGAGGCCCAATAACCCCCGGGGGGTTCTGGCCACCCCCCGGTACTCCGGTATATATCCGATAACCCCCGGAACCATTCCGGTGTCCGAATATAGTCGTCCAATATATCAATCTTCATGTCTCGGCCATTTCGAGACTCCTCGTCATGTCCGTGATCACATCCGGGACTCCAAACAACCTTCGGTACATAAAAACTCATAAACTCATAATATAACCGGCATCGAAACATTAAGCGTGCGGACCCTACGGGTTCAAGAACTATGTAGACATGACCGAGACATGTCTCCGGTCAATAACCAATAGCGGAACCTGGATGCTCATATTGGCTCCCACATATTCTATGAAGATCTTTATCAGTCAGACCGCATAACAACATACGTTGTTCCCTTTGTCATCAATATGTTACTTGCCCGAGATTCGATCGTCGGTATCTCAATACCTAGTTCAATCTTGTTACCGACAAGTCTCTTTACTCGTTCCGTAATACATCATTCCGCAACTAACTCATTTAGTTGCAATGCTTGCAAGGCTTAAGTGATGTGCATTACCGAGAGGGCCCAGAGATACCTCTCCGACAATCGGAGTGACAAATCCTAATCTCGAAATACGCCAACCCAACAATTACCTTTGGAGACACCTGTAGAGCACCTTTATAATCACCCAATTACGTTGTGACGTTTGGTAGCACACAAAGTGTTCCTTCGGTAAACGGGAGTTGCATAATCTCATAGTCATAGGAACATGTATAAGTTATGAAGAAAGCAATAGTAACAAACTAAACGATCCAATGCTAAGCTAACGGAATGGGTCAAGTCAATCACATCATTCTCCTAATGATGTGATCCCGTTAATCAAATGACAACTCATGTCTATGGTTAGGAAACATTACCATCTTCGATCAACGAGCTAGTCAAGTAGAGGCATACTAGTGACACTCTGTTTGTCTATGTATTCACACATGTATTATGTTTCCAGTTAATACAATTCTAGCATGAATAATAAACATTTATCATGATATAAGGAAATAAATAATAACTTTATTATTGCCTCTAGGGCATATTTCCTTCAGTCTCCCACTTGCACTAGAGTCAATAATCTAGCTTACACTGTGATGATCCTAACACCCATGGAGCCTTGGTGCTGATCATGTTTTGCTCGTGGAAGAGGCTTAGTCAACGGGTCTGCAACATTTAGATCCGTATGTATCTTGCAAATTTCTATGTCTCCCACATGGACTAAATCTCGGATGGAATTGAAGCGTCTCTTGATGTGCTTGGTTCTCTTGTGAAATCTGGATTCCTTCGCTAAGGCAATTGCTCCTGTATTGTCACAAAAGATTTTCATTGGACCCGATGCACTAGGTATGACACCTAGATCAGATATGAACTCCTTCATCCAGACTGCTTCATTTGCTGCTTCCGAAGCAGCTATGTACTCCGCTTCACATGTAGATCCCGCCATGAAGCTTTGTTTAGAACTGCACCAACTGACAGCTCCACCGTTCAATGTAAACACGTATCCGGTTTGCGATTTAGAATCGTACGAATCAGTGTCAAAGCTTGCATCAATGTAACCATTTACAATGAGTTCTTTGTCACCTCCATAAACGAGAAACATATCCTTAGTCCTTTTCAGGTACTCCAGGATGTTCTTGACCGCTGTCCAGTGATCCACTCCTGGATTACTTTGGTACCTCCCTGCTAGACTTATAGCAAGGCACACATCAGGTCTGGTACACAGCATTGCATACATGATAGAGCCTATGGCTGAAGCATAGGGAATATCTTTCATTTTCTCTCTATCTTCTGTAGTGGTCGGACATTGAGTCTTACTCAACTTCACACCTTGTAACACAGGCAAGAACCCTTTCTTTGCTTGATCCATTTTGAACTTCTTCGAAACTTTGTCAAGGTATGTGCTTTGTGAAAGTCCAATTAAGCGCCTCGATCTATCTCTATAGATCTTAATGCCCAATATGTAAGCAGCTTCACCAAGGTCTTTCATTGAAAAACTTTTATTCAAGTATCCCTTTATGCTATCCAGAAATTCTATATCATTTCCGATCAGCAATATGTCATCCACATATAATATCAGAAATGCTACAGAGCTCCCACTCACTTTCTTGTAAATACAGGCTTCTCCCAAAGTCTGTACAAAACCAAATGCTTTGATCACACTATCAAAGCGTTTATTCCAACTCCAAGAGGCTTGCACCAGTCCATAAATGGATCGCTGGAGCTTGCACACTTTGTTAGCTCCTTTTGGATCGACAAAACCTTCCGGTTGCATCATATACAACTCTTCTTCCAGAAATCCATTCAGGAAGGCAGTTTTGACATCCATCTGCCAAATTTCATAATCATAAGATGCGGCAATTGCTAACATGATTCGGACAGACTTAAGCATCGCTATGGGTGAGAAGGTCTCATCGTAGTCAATTCCTTGAACTTGTCGAAAACCTTTTGCAACAAGTCGAGCTTTGTAGACAGTAATATTATCGTCTGCATCAGTCTTCTTCTTGAAGATCCATTTATTCTCAATTTCTTGCCGATCATCGGGCAAGTCAACCAAAGTCCACACTTTGTTCTCATACATGGATCCCATCTCAGTTTCATGGCTTCTAGCCATTTTGCGGAATCTGGGCTCACCATCGCTTCTTCATAGTTCATAGGTTCATCATGATCTAGTAGCATGACTTCCAGAACAGGATTACTGTACCACTCTGGTGCGGATCTTACTCTGGTTGATCTACGAGGTTCAGTAGCAACTTGATCTGAAGTTTCATGATCATCATTAACTTCCTCACTAATTGGTGTAGGTGTTACAGAAACCGGTTTACGTGATGAACTACTTTCCAATAAGGGAGTAGATACAGTTATCTCATCAAGTTCTACTTTCCTCCCACTCACTTCTTTCAAGAGAAACTCCTTCTCTAGAAATGATCCGTTCTTAGCAACGAATGTCTTGCCTTCGGATCTATGATAGAAGGTGTACCCAACGGTCTCCTTTGGGTATCCTATGAAGACACATTTCTCCGATTTGGGATCAAGCTTATCAGGTTGAAGCTTTTTCACATAAGCATCGCAGCCCCAAACTTTAAGAAACGACAACTTTGGTTTCTTGCCAAACCACAGTTCATAAGGCGTCGTATGAACGGATTTCGATGGTGCCCTATTTAACGTGAATGCGGCCGTCTCTAAAGCATAACCCCAAAACGATAGCGGTAAATCAGTAAGAGACATCATAGATTGCACCATATCTAGTAAAGTACGATTACGACGTTCGGACACACCATTACACTGTGGTGTTCCGGGTGGCGTGAGTTGCGAAACTATTCCGCTTTGTTTCAAATGTAGACCAAACTCGTAACTCAAATATTCTCCTCCACGATCAGATCGTAGAAACTTTATTTTCTTGTTACGATGATTTTCAACTTCACTCTGAAATTCTTTGAACTTTTCAAATGTTTCATACTTATGTTTCATCAAGTAGATATACCCATATCTGCTTAAATCATCTGTAAAGATGAGAAAATAACGATATCCGCCACGAGCCTCAACATTCATCGGACCACATACATCTGTATGTATGATTTCCAACAAATCTGTTGCTCTCTCCATAGTACCGGAGAACGGCGTTTTAGTCATCTTGCCCATGAGGCACGGTTCGCAAGTACCAAGTGATTCATAATCAAGTGGTTCCAAAAGTCCATCAGTATGGAGTTTCTTCATGCGCTTTACACCGATATGACCTAAACGGGAGTGCCACAAATAAGTTGCACTATCATTATCAACTCTGCATCTTTTGGCTTCAACATTATGAATATGTGTATCACTACTATCGAGATTCATCAAAAATAGACCACTCTTCAAGGGTGCATGACCATAAAAGATATTACTCATATAAATGGAACAACCATTATTCTCTGATTTAAATGAATAACCGTCTCGCATCAAAGAAGATCCACATATAATGTTCATGCTCAACGTTGGCACCAAATAACAATTATTTAGGTCTAAAAACTAATCCCGAAGGTAGATGTAGAGGTATCGTGCCGACTGCGATCACATCGACTTTGGAACCATTTCCCACGCGCATCGTCACCTCGTCCTTGGCCAGTGTTCGCTTAATCCGTAGTCCCTGTTTCGAGTTGCAAATATTAGCAACAGAACCAGTATCAAATACCCAGGTGCTACTGCGAGCTCTAGTAAGGTACACATCAATAACATGTATATCACATATACCTTTGTTCACCTTGCCATCCTTATTATTCGCCAAATACTTGGGTCAGTTCCGCTTCCAGTGACCAGTCTGCTTGTAGTAGAAGCACTTAGTTTCAGGCTTAGGTCCAGACTTGGGTTTCTTCTCCTGAGCAGCAACTTGCTTGTTGTTCTTCTTGAAGTTCCCCTTCTTCTTCCCTTTGCCCTTTTTCTTGAAACTAGCGGTCTTATTGACCATCAACACTTGATGCTCCTTCTTGATTTCTACCTCCGCAGCCTTTAGCATTGCGAAGAGCTCGAGAATCGTCTTATCCATCCCTTGCATGTTATAGTTCATCAAGAAGCTCTTGTAGCTTGGTGGCAGTGATTGAAGAACTCTGTCAATGACACTATCAATAGGAAGATTAACTCCCAGTTGAGTCAAGTGATTATGATACCAAGACATTTTGAGTATATGTTCACTGACAGAACTATTCTCCTCCATCTTGCAGCTATAGAACTTATTGGAGACTTCATATCTCTCAATTCGGGCATTTGCTTGAAATATTAACTTCAACTCCTGGAACATCCCATATGCTCCATGACGTTCAAAACGTCGTTGAAGTCCCGATTCTAAGTCGTAAAGCATGGCAAGCTGAACTATTGAGTAGTCATTAGCTTTGCTTTGCCAGACGTTCATAACATCTGGTGTTGCTCCAGCAGCAGGCCTGGCACCCAGTGGTGCTTCCAGGACGTAATTCTTCTGTGCAGCAATGAGGATAATCCTCAAGTTACGGACCCAGTCCATGTAATTGCTACCATCATCTTTCAACTTTGCTTTCTCAAGGAACGCATTAAAATTCAACGGAACGACAACACGTGCCATCTATCTACAATCAAACATAGACAAGCAAAATACTATCAGGTACTAAGTTCATGATAAATTTAAGTTCAATTAACCATATTACTTAAGAACTCCCACTTAGAAAGACATCCCTCTATTCTTCTAAGTGATCATGTGATCCAAATCAACTAAACCATGACCGATCATCACATGAAATGGAGTAGCTTTCAATGGTGAACATCAATATGTTGATCATATCTACTATATGATTCACGCTCGACCTTTCGGTCTCAGTGTTCCGAGGCCATATCTGCATATGCTAGGCTTGTCAAGTTTAACCTGAGTATTCCACGTGTGCAAAACTGGCTTGCACCCATTGTAGATGGACGTAGAGCTTATCACACCCGATCATCACATGGTGTCTGGGCACGACGAACTTTGGCAACGGTGCGTACTCAGGGAGAACACTTTTATCTTGAAATTTAGTGAGAGATCATCTTATAATGCTACTATCAATCAAAGCAAGATAAGATGTATAAAAGATAAACATCACATGCAATCAATATAAGTGATATGATATGGCCATCATCATCTTGTGCTTGTGATCTCCATCTCCGAAGCACCGTCATGATCACCATCATCACCGGCGCGACACCTTGATCTCCATCGTAGCATCGTTGTCGTCTCGTCAATCTTATGCTTCCACGACTATCGCTACCGCTTAGTGATAAAGTAAAGCATTACAGGGTGATTGCATTGCATACAATAAAGTGACAATCATATGGCTCTTGCCAGTTGCTGATAACTCGTTTACAAAACATGATCATCGCATACAATAAAATTTAGCATCATGTCTTGACCATATCACATCACAACATGCCCTGCAAAAACAAGTTAGATGTCCTCTACTTTGTTGTTGCAAGTTTTATGTGGTTGCTACGGGCTTAGCAAGAACCGTTCTTACCTACGCATCAAAACCACAACGATAGTTTATCAAGTTGATGTTGTTTTAACCTTCGCAAGGACCGGGCGTAGCCACACTCGGTTCAACTAAAGTTGGAGAAACTGACACCCGCCAGCCACCTGTGTGCAAAGCACATCAGTAGAACCAGTCTCGCATAAGCGTACGCGTAATGTCGGTCCGGGCCGCTTCATCCAACAATACCACCGAACCAAAGTATGACATGCTGGTAAGCAATATGACTTATATCGCCCACAACTCACTTGTGTTCTACTCGTGCATATAACATCAACGCATAAAACCTGGCTCGGATGCCACTATTGGGGAACATAGTAATTTCAAAAAATTTCTTACGCACACGCAAGATCATGGTGATGCATAGCAACGAGAGGGGAGAGTGTTGTCTACGTACCCTCGTAGACCGAAAGCGGAAGCGTTAGCACAACGCGGTTGATGTAGTCGTACGTCTTCACGATCTGACCGATCCAAGTACCGAACGCACGGCACCTCCGAGTTCAGCACACGTTCAGCTCGATGACGTCCAGCGAACTCCAATCCAGTAGAGCTTCATCGGAGAGTTCCGTCAGCACGACGACGTGGTGACGATGATGATGTTCTACCGTTGCAGGGCTTCGCCTAAGCACCGCTATGATATGGTCGAGGTGGATTATGGTGGAAGGGGGCACCGCACATGGCTAAGAGATCAAGAGATCAATTGTTGTGTCTATGGGGTGCCCCCTGGCCACGTATATAAAGGAGTGGAGGAGGAGGGGGCCGGCCAAGAGGAGGAGGCGCGCCCAAGGGGGGGCAATCCTACTCCAAGTAGGTTTTGCCCCCCTTTCCTATTCCAACTAGGAGAAGGGGAAGGAGGAGGTGGAGAGAATGAAGGAGAAGGGGGCTGCGCCCCCTTCCCTTTCCCAATTCGGATTGAGGCAATGGGGGCTGCGCGCCACCTCCTGCTGCCTCTCCTCTTCCACCACTTTGGGCCCATGAGGCCCAATAACCCCCGAGGGGTTTCGGTAACCCCCCGGTACTCCGGTATATATCCGATAACCACCAGAACCATTCCGGTGTCCGAATATGTCGTCCAATATATCAATCTTCATGTCTCGACCATTTCGAGACTCTTCGTCATGTCCGTGGTCACATCCGGGACTCCGAACAACCTTCGGTACATCAAAACTCATAAACTTATAATATAACCGACATCAAAACGTTAAGCGTGCGGACCCTACGGGTTCGAGAACTATGTAGACATGACTGAGACATGTCTCCGGTCAATAACCAATAGTGGAACATGGATGCTCATATTGGCTCCCACATATTCTACGAAGATCTTTATCGATCAGACCGCATAACAACATACGTTGTTCCCTTTGTCATCGGTATGTTACTTGCCCGAGATTCGATCGTCGGTATCTCAATACCTAGTTCAATCTCGTTACCGGCAAGTCTATTTACTCGTTCCGTAACACATCATTCCGCAACTAACTCATTTAGTTGCAATGCTTGCAAGGCTTAAGTGATGTGCATTACCGAGAGGGCCTAGAGATACCTCTCCGACAATCGGAGTGACAAATCCTAATCTCGAAATATGCCAACCCAACAAGTACCTTTGGAGACACCTGTAGAGCACCTTTATAATCACCCAGTTACGTTGTGACGTTTGGTAGCACACAAAGTGTTCCTCCGGTAAACGGGAGTTGCATAATCTCATAGTCATAGGAACATGTATAAGTTATGAAGAAAGCAATAGCAACAAACTAAACGATCAAGTGCTAAGCTAACGGAATGGGTCAAGTCAATCACATCATTCTCCTAATGATGTGATCCCGTTAATCAAATGACAACCCATGTCTATGGTTAGGAAACATAACCATCTTCGATCAACGAGCTAGTCAAGTAGAGGCATACTAGTGACACTCTGTTTGTCTATGTATTCATACATGTATTATGTTTCCGGTTAATACAATTCTAGCATGAATAATAAACATTTATCATGATATAAGGATGTAGCGACCCGATCCGAATGGATCAAGTGCTCTGTGCTCAGGTGTCATCCCTGGATCAGTAATGCTGACACCACACAGTACATCGAAGGATTTATAGCAGAGTGGCAATCACACACTTATTACAACGTTGTCTCAAAGAGAACTTATTACAATAAAAATGGCTTAAGGCCACCTAATAATGATAACAGCGGAAGACTCGGAAGATAAATGGGTCCATCAACTCCAGCGGCATCACTGAGTATAGAACCACGACCTAAAAGCACCTTACTCGTCGTCTGAAAAGTCTGCAACATGAGAAGTTGCAGCCCGAAAACGGGTCAGCACATGGAATATGCTGGCAAAGTAACACATAGAGAGTAATGGAATGAAATAGCTATACTATATGCATATATGGCTGGTGGAAAGCTCTATGGTTACAGTTTTGCGTAAAGCCAGTTTTTCCCTACTGCAAAGGAATAAATTTATTTAACTATCATGGTGGTTGTGAAACATCGAGAATGGTTGACAGCATTCCGATCCCAATTAAGTGAACAATTAAAACCCAACAACATTAATTAGAAGTAACATGTTGAGATGCACATGATATGCAAGTACTAGATACTCAAGTTGTCCATAACCGGGGACACGGCTAATCATGATTAGTTAGTACACTCTGCAGAGGTTTGCGCACTTTTCCCCACATGACTCAATCGCCTCCGTTTGTTTTCTCGCACTACATGGTGTTTGAGAAGACGGATGATCGAGACATAGTCTTTCAGAAGCACTAGCACCTTACATGTGGGGTAGACCGCACCACCTACAACCCCTACATCTGCTAGTCCACCCCGTAAGAGTTCGCACAACTTAGTCAACTATGCCAGAGCCCATAGTAGCATGTGGCTGCACACGGAAGTTTCTAGCATGAATTATCTTATGATCCCTTTGAGCCTGGGTGGCGGTCCGAAAAAAAACAGGCAAGTCCTGATAGACATCAGGTGCCTCAATCCACCTAGATGTGTGTTTAAGTTGCCACCTTAGATAAACCATTAAAAATTAACAAACTCACATCTGTCATGGATATCACTCACCCAATCCATGTCTACTAGCATAGCATGGCATAATAAGCAAACATAGAAGTAACTCCCAAGGGTTTCATAGTAATACAGGTGATAGGTACTACCTCATCTACTTCCCATCCCACAATTTAATTAGATCCTAATCATGCAATGTGAGAGGATTTATCTAATGCAATAAAACATGGGTTGTAGAAAAGGTATGATCAAAGTGTTACTTGCCTTGCTGATGATCCGCGAGACCTAGGGAATCGAAGTAACAAGCGGCGCAATCCGGGTGATCTATCACAGACAAACAACAAGCATACAATAAGAACTCATCTAATGCACAGGTAAAACTCGAACAAGAGAATGAACCAGATAGTTCAACTTAAGAACTCCAGTTGCAAAGAAAGAACGAACCGAACAAAGAAACGGAAAACAAAGGCGGAAGAAAACAACTCGGTTCTAGCAAGTTGAATCTAGGTCAAATTTTTATTGTGGCAAAAACTTGTTCAAGTTGATTAGACAGAACGGCGTTTTCGAAATGAAACTCTAGGCGCTTGAATCACCTGATTCCGATAAACGAGCGGGAAGAAAGACTAGAACGAAGATCGGATCTGAGATCACGATCGCGGAATAAATCCGACGAGAAAGAAAACAAGGAACGGTTAAATGAACGATCGTCGTTAACCGGGAAATATCGGTGATCACGTTCGTTGAGACGAGCGGTCCAAAAGAAGAACGAAAACCGATCTAGGGTTTTCGGAAAAGAAACCAAAAAAGAAACGGAAAACCGATTTAGGGTTCGGAAGAAAACCGAAACAAAAACCGGAAGAAAAGAAAAGAAACGAAGTGAAAACGGAACGGTTCTTTTAGGAAAAACCGGACCAGGGAAGAAAAAGAGAGGCATGGCTACCTCGACGAGGCTCCGGCGAGGGGCTCCGGTGGCGGCGGCTAGGCGGCAGCGGCTGCTAGGCGGCGGCGGGGCTGGTGCGCGGCTGCGGCTGCTGCTGCTGCTGCTTGGGGCGGCGGGCTGGTGTGGGGGTATTTATAGGAGGGAGGGGAGGGGTTTACTTGGGGGAGGGGGCAAGAAAAAGAGGCGGCGGCGGCTGGCTTGGAGTCCAAGCCGGACTCGGGCGAGGCGGCGGCCTGGCTGGTGCGCGCGGCTAGGAGGCTGGCTGGGCCTTGGCCCAGGCGGGGGCGCTGCACTCCTTTTTTTTAAATAGTTCCGCGCGCAGAAAAACAAAGAAAAAGAAAACTAAACGAACTCCAAAAATTCTAAAGTAAGTTTTCCCCGACTCCTAAAAATGAGCCGAACAAAATGAACTTTACTCCGGACCTAGAATGCAATTTTTTTGAAAACACGCATTTTTCCCTATCCAAATAAAATGCAAATAAACCCCGGAAAACAAAAATTGATTTATCCATTAGATCTTCATTTTCCTAAATTTTTGGTAAAGTCATATTATTCCCTCTCTCATATTTGATATTGGAAAATAATTGAAGATGAAATAAATAAATCAATTGATCCTCTTTTCAAATTCGAGAAAACTCTCAAATATGAAAATAACGAAATCTCCAACTCTCTCCGAAGGTCCTTGAGTTGCGTGAAATTTCTAGGATCAACCAAAATGCAAGAAACATGATATGCATGATGATCTAGTGTATAACATTCCAAATTGCAAATTTGGGATGTTACAAACCTACCCCTCTTAAGATGAATCTCGCCCTCGAGATTCGGGTTGGCTAGAAAATAGGTGAGGGTGGTCCTTGAGCAGATCTTCTTCTCTTTCCCAGGTGGCTTCATCCTCTGAGTGGTGGTTCCACTGAACTTTGCAAAACTTGATAACCTTGCTGCGGGTAACTCTACTGGCATAATCGAGAATCTTGACTGGCTTCTCCTCATATGTTAAGTCGTCCTTCAACTGAATCGCTTCGAGTGGCACGGTATCTCTTAGCGGTATCTCCGCCATCTCAGCATGACATTTCTTCAGCTGAGAAACATGGAATACATCATGAACTCCTGACAGTCCCTCTGGTAATTCCAACTTATAAGCGACTTCTCCCATACGTTGCAAGATCTTATACGGTCCAACAAAACGCGGTGCTAACTTTCCCTTAACTCCAAAGCGCTTAACTCCTCAAAGTGGGGATACTCGGAGATAAACTCTGTCTCCAGTTCCGTAAACTGTCTCCTTGCGTTTTGAATCTGCGTAGCTCTTCTGCCTGGACTGGGCTACCTTGAGCCTATCGCGAATCAACTTAACTTTCCGTTCAGACTCCTTAATCAAATCTGGTCCAAAGAACTGATGGTCTCCAACTTCGTCCCATGACAACGGTGTCCTGCACCTCCTTCCGTATAAAGCTTCGTAAGGTACCATCTTCAAACTGGTTTGGTAACTGTTGTTATAAGAAAACTCCGCATACGGCAAGTTATTGTCCCAGCTAGATCCATAATCTAGTGCACAAGCTCTCAGCATATCTTCCAAAATCTGATTGACTCTCTCGGTCTGTCCATCTGTCTGCGGATGAAAAGCTGTGCTGAACTCTAGTCTGGTTCCTAAAGTTTCATGCAACTGATTCCAAAACTTTGAGGTAAATTGGGTTCCTCTATCTGATATGATACTCCTCGGAACTCCATGCAAACAAATGATCCTAGTCATGTATATCTTTGCCAACTTAGCACTGGTGTAAGTGGTCTTAACTGGAATGAAATGTGCTACCTTTGTCAAACGATCAACTACTACCCATATCGAGTCATAGCCTGCTTTCGTCCTGGGTAGTCCTGTGATAAAATCCATGCCTATCTTATCCCACTTCCATTCGGGTATCGGCAATGGTTGTAACAATCCTGCTGGCTTCTGATGCTCTGCCTTTACTCTCTGACATACGTCACAAACTGCTATATATACTGCAATATCCTTCTTCATTCCGGTCTACCAGAATGTTTCCTTCAAATCCAAATACATCTTGGTATTCCCTGGGTGAATCGAATACGGTGAATCATGTGCTTCTTGTAAAATCAACTTCCTGATCTCCGGGTCATTGGGCACATAAACACGGTCCTCAAACCATAGGGTATCGTGCTCATCCTCACGAAATCCCTTTGCTTTTCCTTCGCTCAATTTCTCTTTTATAGCAGCAATCTCCTTGTCGGATTTCTGAGCTTCTCTGATTCTATCCATCAATGTTGACTGAATCTCCAATGCTGCTACATAGCCTCTCGGAACTATTTCCAAACATAGCTCACGAAGGTTTTCTGCTAACTCCTTGGGTATTTTCCCCGTCACTAGGGTGTTGACATGGCTCTTACGGCTCAAAGCGTCAGCTACTACATTAGCTTTCCCGGGGTGATAATGCAATTTCATATCATAATCCTTGATGAGCTCCAACCATCTCCTTTGTCGGAGGTTCAACTCCTTCTGAGTGAAAATGTACTTCAAACTCTTGTGATCCGTGTACACCTCACAATAATTTCCAATGAGGAAATGTCTCCACGTCTTCAATGCATGCACTACGGCTGCTAACTCCAAATCATGCGTGGCATAATTCAACTCATGAGGCTTCAGTTGCCGTGAGGCATACGAAACAACTCTTCCTTCCTGCATAAGCACTGCTCCAAGTCCTCGACGTGAAGCGTCGCAATACACCTCATAATCCTTGGTTTGATCTGGCAAAATCAATACTGGTGAGGTAACCAAACGTTTCTTCAATTCCTGGAAACTAGCCTCACACTCCTCAGTCCATTTGAACTTAGTATCCTTCTTCAACAATTCAGTCATAGGCTTTGCAATCTTTGAAAAGTTCTCAATGAATCTCCGGAAGTATCCTGCGAGTCCAAGAAAACTCCGGATCTCTCCAACTGTCGTTGGTGCTTCCCATTCGGTTACGGTCTCAACCTTAGTGGGGTCAACTGCTATACCTTCTCCGGATATAACGTGTCCGAGGAATCCAACTTCCTTCAACCAAAACTCACATTTGCTGAATTTGGCGTATAACTGATGTTCCCTTAGTTTCTCCAAAACCAAACGTAAATGTTCCTTATGCTCCTCTTCATTCTTTGAATAAACTAGGATGTCATCAATGAACACTACGACGAACTTATCCAAAAACTCCATAAACACTTTGTTCATCAGGTTCATAAAATAGGCAGGTGCGTTAGTCAATCCAAATGACATAACATTATACTCATACAGTCCATATCTCGTGGTGAATGCTGTCTTAGGTATGTCCTGCTCCCGAATCTTCAATTGATGGTACCCTGATCGCAAATCGATCTTGGAAAACACTTTCGCTCCTTGCAACCGATCAAACAGATCATTAATCATTGGCAGTGGGTACTTATTCTTGATGGTTACTTCATTCAATCCCCGATAATCTACAACCATCCTTAATGATCCATCCTTCTTTTCCACTAGAAGTACGGGTGATCCCCAAGGCGAAGAACTTGGGCGAATGTAACCTTTATCCAGTAACTCCTTAATCTGATTCTTAATTTCCACCAAATCCTTTGCTAGCATCCGGTATGGTCGCTTCGATATTGGGCCGGTACCTGGCAAAAGCTCAATTAAAAACTCGATGTCTCTATCCGGTGGCATGCCTGACAACTCTTCTGGAAATACATCAGGAAAATCCTTTACCACTGGTACTTCCTCCTTCACGACTCCTGTTAGGCAATTCACTTGTGTCCTTTTTGGTACATGTTGGGATACATACTTGATCCTTCTCCCTTCTGGTGTGGTAAGCAAAATTGACTTACTAGCACACTCAAGTTTCCCGTCATACTTTGATAACCAATCCATGCCTAATATCACATCCAATCCTTGAGATTCCAATACTATTAGGTCTGAGGGAAAAACATAGTTACCAATCCTTAATGGTAACCGATCACACCATAAACTTGCCACATACTCTGCTCCTGGCGAGGTTACTAACATGGGTGACCTAAGGGCTTGGGTTGGTAGGTTATACTTATCCACAAATCCCCTTGAGATGTATGAATGTGATGCACCAGTATCAAAAAGAACGAGTGCATTAAATGACTTAACCAAAAACTTACCTATTACTGCATCGGGCTGATCTTCAACCTCCTCCACATTAACGTGGTTCACCTGTCCTCTATTGAAAGGGTTCGGCTTCTTCCCAGAGCTTCTATTGCCATTTCCATTCTAGCCTTCAGGACATTCATTGGCATAATATCCGGTCTTGGAACACTTGAAACAGGTGACTTGACTCAGGTCTCTCTTGGTTGGGGTCGATGGGGTGGTCTGGTTCTGGCCGTTGCTTCCTCCATTCCCATTACCATTCTTGTGGCCATTATGGTTGTGCGAGCCACCTCCTCCATGGGTGTGCTGAAACTGAAATACCGGTTTAGGGGTAAAACGGGGCTTCTGCTGGGTTCCCGAGTTATACTTCCCCTGTCCATACTTCCTCTTACGGTTCTCAATCTGCTGTTGCTTCCCTTCAATCATGATGGCACGATCTACCAACTCCTGGTAGTTGTTGAAACTCGCTACCATCAACTTCATGCTTAGTTCATCATTCAGTCCTTCCAGAAACTTCTCCTGCTTAGCTGCATCCGTAGCAACGTCATCTGGGGCATAACGTGCTAACTTGCTAAAGTCTTCAACGTACTGGCCAACTGTCCTTCCTCCTTGGCGTAAGCTGCGAAACTCACGCTTCTTCATGGCCATAGCTCCTGCTGAAACATGGGCAGTGCGGAAAGCTTGCTGAAACTGATCCCATGTGACAGTGTCAATTGGGTAAGTGGCTGTGAAATTCTCCCACCATGCTGCCGCGGGTCCGTCAAGCTGGTGAGCGGCAAACTTCACTTTCTCACCATCCGTGCATCCTGCAGTGGCCAACTCCCTTCCTATCTTGCGGAGCCAATCATCCGCTACTATCGGCTCGGTGCTACTGGAAAACACCGGCGGGTTCAGCCTAAGGATACGGGCTAAGTGGTCAACAGGGGGTGGTGGTGGTGGATTCTTATTGTTGTTGTGCTGGTTCTGGACTAACATCTGCATCAACTGATTCTGTTGCTGGATCAACTGAGTGAGCTCCTGTGGGAATCCATTGTCACGCCTCGGAGGCATTTGAGGGTTTAGAAAAGACGAGAATTGAGAATAGAGTGAGGTCTAAAGAGAAAACACTACCCCAATGCACATGAGCAAATGCACACAAAATCACTTCATTCAATCAAACAAGGGCTTACAAACGGTCTAACTATCGCAAAAGTGCTCGACTATAATGTTTACATGGGGGAATACTACTACTATCTGGTGGTCATCTAGAAATTTGAACCGGTGGAAGACTCCATGATATCTGCTCCAGCTTCGTCTTCAAAGTCGGGTTCACTTGGATCCGAATCGGTGTCGTCGATGATGATGTAGTTGTCCGGACATGCGACGTACTCGTCTTCCTCCATGGATGCTAACTTCCTCTTGAGTTCTTCAATCTCCTGCTTAAGATCGCTATTGTGTCTCGGTAGAGCTACGATCTCGTCCATGTAGTCCTTGCGTGTAGACTTCAGTTCCCCTTCTAGCTCAATGATCCTTGCCTTCGCATTCTTCAACTCTATCATATCATTGCACATCTGGTTCTCGTGGCGTCGAATGTGCTGGTTTAACTCCTGGATGAATGATGCAATGGATCTATCCTTCTTGGTGCTGACTAACTCCCATTGTTCATCTCGGCATCCGCAAATCTGGTAGATAGTGTCCTTGAGGTCTTCTTGGTAAACTTCTCCAATGCGTCCTATGGTGATATGAGCTGCCATGCTCCTTCCCAGACTCCAGGTTGGTGCATTGAAAACACTATCTATAGGCTTCGTGATTGGCGCGAATGTCCTTCCCGGAACGTGAGCTTGAATCTTCCAGCGCTCCTCTTCAGGCAGAGTGGCGTTGAAGGTTCCCGTGAAGCTTGGTAATCCAATGTTCAGGTACTTGGTGACTTCCTTCAGGTGAAATCCAAATGGTGTGCCTTCATCCGGTTGAGCGTACTTAATCTTCACGTGCGTCATCCTAAAAGAGTAGAAAAGATGAGGAGTTAGAAAATGAGAAGAGAATGGTGATCTATGGCTTTAACTTAGTGGTCGTGTCCTACAGTCAGCGTGTGCTCTGATACCATCTCTGTAGCGACCCGATCCGAATGGATCAAGTGCTCTGTGCTCAGGTGTCATCCCTGGATCAGTAATGCTGACACCACACAGTACATCGAAGGATTTATAGCAGAGTGGCAATCACACACTTATTACAACGTTGTCTCAAAGAGAACTTATTACAATAAAAATGGCTTAAGGCCACCTAATAATGATAACAGCGGAAGACTCGGAAGATAAATGGGTCCATCAACTCCAGCGGCATCACTGAGTATAGAACCACGACCTAAAAGCACCTTACTCGTCGTCTGAAAAGTCTGCAACATGAGAAGTTGCAGCCCGAAAACGGGTCAGCACATGGAATATGCTGGCAAAGTAACACATAGAGAGTAATGGAATGAAATAGTTATACTATATGCATATATGGCTGGTGGAAAGCTCTATGGTTACAGTTTTGCGTAAAGCCAGTTTTTCCCTACTGCAAAGGAATAAATTTATTTAACTATCATGGTGGTTGTGAAACATCGAGAATGGTTGACAGCATTCCGATCCCAATTAAGTGAACAATTAAAACCCAACAACATTAATTAGAAGTAACATGTTGAGATTCACATGATATTCAAGTACTAGATACTCAAGTTGTCCATAACCGGGGACATGGATAATCATGATTAGTTTGTACACTCTGAAGAGGTTTGCGCACTTTTCCCCACATGACTCGATCGCCTCCGTTTGTTTTCTCGCACTACATGGTGTTCGAGAAGACGGATGATCGAGACATAGTCTTTCAGAAGCACTAGCACCTTACATGTGGGGTAGACCGTACCACCTACAACCCCTACATCTGCTAGTCCACCCCGTAAGAGTTCGCACAACTTAGTCAACTATGCCAGAGCCCATAGTAGCAGGTGGCTGCACACGGAAGTTTCTAGCATGAATTATCTTATGATCCCTTTGAGCCTGCGTGGCGGTCCGAAAAAAAAACAGGCAAGTCTTGATAGACATCACGTGCCTCAATCCACCCAGATGTGTGTTTAAGTTGCCACCTTAGATAAACCATTAAAAATTAACAAACTTACATCTGTCATGGATATCACTCACCCAATCCACGTCTACTAGCATAGCATGGCATAATAAGCAAACGTAGAAGTAACTCCCAAGGGTTTCATAGTAATACAGGTGATAGGTACTACCTCATCTACTTCCCATCCCACAATTTAATTAGATCCTAATCATGCAATGTGAGAGGATTGATCTAATGCAATAAAACATGGGTTGTAGAAAAGGTATGATCAAAGTGTTACTTGCCTTGTTGATGATCCGCGAGACCTAGGGAATCAAAGTAACAAGCGGCGCAATCCAGGTGATCTATCGCAGACAAACAACAAGCATACAATAAGAACTCATCTAATGCACAGGTAAAACTCGAACAAGAGAACGAACCAGATAGTTCAACTTAAGAACTCCGGTTGCAAAGAAAGAACGAACCGAACAAAGAGACGGAAAACAAACGGCGGAAGAAAACAACTCGGTTCTAGCAAGTTGAATCTAGGTCAAATTTTTATTGTGTCAAAAACTTGTTCAAGTTGATTAGACGGAACGGCGGTTTCGAAACAAAACTCCAGGCGCTTGAATCACCTGATTCCGATAAACGAGCAGGAAGAAAGACTAGAACGAAGATCGGATCTGAGATCACGATCACGCAATAAATCCGACGAGAAAGAAAACGAGGAACGGTTAAACGAACAAGCGTCGTTAACCGGGAATATCGGTGATCACGTTCGTTGAGACGAGCGGTCTGAAAGAAGAACGAAAACCGATCTAGGGTTTTCGGAAAAGAAACCGAAAAAGAAACGGAAAACCGATCTAGGGTTTCGGAAGAAAACCGAAACAAAAACCGGAAGAAAAGAAAAGAAACGGAGAGAAAACGGAACGGTTCTTTTAGGAAAAACCGGACCGGGGAAGAAAAAGAGAGGCGCGGCTACCTCGACGAGGCTCTGGCGAGGGGCTCTGGTGGCGGCGGCTAGGGGCGGCGGCGGCTAGGCGGCGGCGGCGGCTGCTAGGCGGCGGCGGGGCTGGCGCGCGGCTGCGGCTGCTGCTGCTACTGCTTGGGGCGGCGGGCCGGTGTGGGGGTATTTATAGGAGGGAGGGGAGGGGGCAAGAAAAAGAGGCGGCGGCGGCTGGCTTGGAGTCCAGGTCGGACTCGGGCGAGGCGGCGGCCTGGCTGACGCGCGCGGCTAGGAGGCCGGCTGGGCCGGGTGGGCCTTGGCCCAGGCGGGGGCGCTGCACTCCTTTTTTTTAAAATAGTTCCGCGCGCAGAAAAACAAAGAAAAAGAAACTAAACGAACTCCAAAAGTTCTAAAGTAAATTTTTCCCGACTCCTAAAAATGAGCCGAACAAAATGAACTTTACTCCGGACCTAGAATGCAATTTTTTTTGAAAACACGCATTTTTCCCTATCCAAATAAAATGCAAATAAACTCTGGAAAACAAAAATTGATTTATCCATTAGATCTTCATTTTCCTAAATTTTTGGGAAAGTCATATTATTCCCTCTCTCATATTTGATATTGGAAAATAATTGAAGATGAAATAAATAAATCAATTGATCCTCTTTTCAAATTCGAGAAAACTCTCAAATATGAAAATAACGAAATCTCCAACTCTCTCCGAAGGTCCTTGAGTTGCGTGAAATTTCTAGGATCAACCAAAATGCAAGAAATATGATATGCATGATGATCTAGTGTATAACATTCCAAATTGCACATTTGGGATGTTACAAAGGAAATAAATAATAACTTTATTATTGCCTCTAGGGCATATTTCCTGCAGCTTCGGCCTCCAGGTCTTCGGAGGACGCCCTTTCTTGCCCTTGCGGGGAGGATCTTCTTCTTCCCCCTCCTCCTCGTCATCGTCTTCGCCCTCGTGAGAGGATTGGGCATCAGCTTCTCTAGACATTGCGTCCGAAGAGTCATCCTCTTTCTTCTTCTTCTTCTTCTTCTTCTTCTTCTTCTTCTTCTTCTTCTTCTTCTTCTTCTTCTTCTTCTTCTTCTTCTTTACCGGCGCCTGATATGGCGCTGGGACTAGCATCCTCATTAATAGAGGATTGGCTGGGTCCTCGAGGAGCGGAGCCGGACACCAAATATGTTCCACTCTCTTGATCCAAACCTGTTCGGGGATGGATTACTCAATACATCTGCTTTGGAGTGACAAATCTATTGATGTTCGGAGGATTAAGAATTTACCTCAATGGCCGGATGGTTGCAGTCGAGGCCGGTGTCGTTTGATAACTTCGGCCATGTTTTCTGCTTCTTAAAAAGCAGCTTCCAGATCCCCTTATGCGTTGTGACGTAGAACCGTTGTAGGGTCTGTGACCCTTCTGGATTGAAACCCCACATCTTGAGGGGCCGCTGCTGGCAGGGAAGTACGCGGCGGATCAGCATCACTTGAATTACATCACCCTTCGCTATCATGCTCTTGACACGCTTCTGCAGCCGCAACACCTCATTAACCGACCCCCAGTCAGGACCCCTGTCGGTCCAGGATGTGAGCCTTAACGGGGGTCCGGATCTGAAAGCTAGAGTGGCTGCCCACTTAGAGCCACAGAGTTCTGTGATATAGAACCATTCCTGTTGCCATATCCTGATGGTGTGATGCGGAGCATCCCACGGACATCACCATGTCAAGAGTCCGTTTGGCAAGTGACACGTTCGACATTCACTCCACATACACAAAGGTGAATCATATCCTTTACGTGTGTTCACTTGACCCCTTGGAGGATGGTATACTACTTGACACTTCTCCCGTGTGCATGCATAGGTATTGTCAGAACACTACGGACGACGTGGAGGAGTGCAAGCGCCAAGGAACACCTACACCATCCGCGAGGGAAGCGTAGAAGAGAAGACGGAAGAAGACAGAACTGCTACAAGCTACAGCCACCTGACGTCCAGACGCCACCGGACATCCGGTACCTGGTGTAGCCCAGATGACCAGAAGTACTATAGGCGACGAGTACTACAGCGGCCGGACGTCCGACGAATACCGGATGTCCGACGAGTCCCAGCGCCCGGACGACCGGCACCAGCCGGACGACCGGTGCCACTACACCTGAGAAGACTCAACGGACATCCGACGCACGCCGGACGTCCGGACCGTCCTAAGCCACCAGACGTCCGACCCCCACCGGTCGTCCGGTACCTGCCTGTGAGCAGCCGCGGGCCTTTGGCCTTGTACCCCTCTCCCACTTACCCCTTCGTGGCTAAAACTATAAATAGACCACCTCCAACTCCTTTCTAAGGTCGGCGTTGTGATAGCTCATATTAGAGATAGAGCCTCGCTCATCCACATCGGATCTACTCCATGAGAGAGACCGCGGCCCCTCTACGGAGAAGATCCACGTTGGATTCAAGACCTCCTCGCGGAGAAGACCATCAAGACCTCCTCACGGAGAAGAACCGGTTACCCTTTTTATCGTCCCGTGTTGACTTTGGATCGTGTGTTTCTCTTTGTGTTCTGAGGATCTAGCACATGTGTGATCGTTCATGTTGGTTTGAGTGATTCTCTTGTGATTCCCCTCGTGGTTTCCCTCGTGTTTCCCGTCGTGTTCTTCGTGTTCTTCGCGGGATCCGCTCCTTTCGTGAAAAATCGGCCATCTAGGGTTCCATCCTACATCATATTGGTATCATAGCCACGTTGATCACGATTTCGGAGCCTCCCCTCTTCGTTTTCTAGCCTAATTTTGTTGTGTTCTTACCCAATTTCGAAAATCCCCACCAAAAATAGCCCCAATTTTTTTGTGATTTGTTGGTTTGACGAAGTTTTGTTGGATTTGATCCATGGATTTGCTTGGTTTCAAGTGGATCTAGCATCTCCCCAAATTTCCCCATCTTTCATCCACGAAATCTCCTCAATTTTGACCCCAAAATCCCCAAATTCTGCCCAAAATCGTGTCCCGAAACTCGCATCTCGCGTTGACCCCGACCCACCGGACGACCAACGTTTTACGGACGTCCGGAGCCTCAGGAAACACCGGACGCCCGACCTTTTTCGGACAACCGGAACCCCAAACCCGAGCCAAATTTACGGATTTCCGACCTGACCGGATGTCCGGCGACCGGACATCCATCCATTTACGGACGTCCGTAACCTGTAAAAACTGACTTCGGGTGATTCTTGTTTCGGCCATAACTAATTCATCCGAACTCCGATTTTGACGTTCTTTAGCTCGTTTCAAAGCTCTTGACATCCCCCTTCCCACAAAAATACCATCAACAACTTTTGACACCATCAAAGTTTTGGAACTTTGGCATCTTTGCCTAGGGCTTCCACCACATCATCCACTACACACCACCGACTTCCGCAACCTAACCCATATTGATCCCCATAGCATTAGTGGTTGCCTGAGTAGTGATTTGAGTCTCCTAAGGTGTTTCGGCTACTTAACCACCACTTCCGCATAGGCTTACCCACCATACAAATCCGCCACCGCAACTTGACCCAATTTTGTTTGTGTTGTGAGTTGTGTCTCCTAAGGTGTTTTGGCTACTTAGGGACCGTCCTTGCAACTCCGACACCGTGTATATTCCACCACCCTACCCTCCATTTCCGCAATCCCATTGAGCTTCCGCAACCACCACCGCATCTCGCTACCACCATTTGACATTTCAGATTTTGAGTTCGCGGTTTTTCCGTTTCCTAAGGTGTTTCGGCTACTTAGGGACGAGTCTCCATCATCTTGGTATCTCCATCAAGATCACCGCCACTCATCATCGCCACAGACGGTAACCTCCATATCATCTTGGTATCGTGGTATCCCTCCATTGTATATTCCCTTGCCATTGCATTGATAACCCCTAGGCCATTTTGCGTTACTTGCCTACCGAGACTAGCCATTTGAGTATTGTCGGCAACATTACTTGTGCGCATTAGTGATCTACATCATCCATTGCATACATACCATATCATATTGGTATCATATCATCTCATGTGCCTCAAGTTTGTTCCCGCATATACACAATTGCTATCTTGGTTTGTGCATTGTGCAACAGTGGCCATACAACAAAATAAGCTTTTAAGCAAAAGAGAAAGAACAAAGAAGCTTGTAAGCAAGTGCCATAGCATCATACCACATTGCATAAAAGATTGTCATATCCGATCATCTTGGATCATACCACGGGAACATCATACATAGCATACTTGGGATAGAAAGTTCATGCATTTTTGCATCTTATAGGTTGTGCACAAGTATCGTATCCGCCTATTGAGCAATCGTGCTAGCGTCTCTCTTGAGTTGTGCAACACGAGCGTTTTCCGTGGATTCCACATTTTGTGCTAACTCCTTGGTTGCACGACCCCATTTATCTATCCATGTGTGTGTTTCCGTGTACCACATATTGCTATTGGTCTACTTGTTTCACTTGCAAATTTGTGAATCTCTTTCAACTTTATTGACTCTTGCTAACATTTTGCATTAAATTTTTGTGCCACTATCCTCACCAATCTCCACCATAAGCCTTATTTGTGTAGATGTGAGAAATTGACAATATCGATACCAATTGTGCTATTTCTGTGTTACATCATTGAGTGATCATTGATCCATCTTCAACATCGGTCAAGGTACATTTGGTATAGTTCTTCTCTTTCTCCCACTCATATTTGCTCGAATCTTGTAATGGATAGGCAAGACATTTCATCTTCGATCTACAACAACAACGACGAGTTCAATGCCACGAACAACTCCAACGACGCCAAGATGCAAGCTCAAATGGAGGAGATCAAAGCCCTCATCAAGTCCTATAAGCGATCTTCCTCATCTTCGAGAAGACGCTCAAGAGCACATGTCTCCGAGCTACCATCTCCGGCAAAATGACATCGGCATCGACACCATCACCAACAAGGACGTGAAGGTCAAGAGCTCAACACCAACAACCGCTCAACGACTTCACCATCTCCCTTGGCATCTTTGCTAAGCGACTTCAAGGCATATTTGCCTACGGACATACGACATCTTCGCCCACAAGCACCTCAAGAGAAGCTCCCCAAGCTCAAGTCCGTGACTTCCACGAGATACTACGACCTCGACATCGACCACACGATTCCTTTCTATGGGACTCAAGAACCCAAGGAGTATCTCAAGTGGGAGCATTTGATGGAAGACTACCTCAAGCTACATCAAGTTCCTCCCACAGATCAAGTGAAGTGCGCCACAAGGAACTTCCACGACTACGCGTCCACATGGTGGCTTCACGCACCTTCGGAGACCTACGACATGAGTTGGCCCAAGACGAAGAGAGCTTTGTGGTGAGAGTTTGTGCCTCCAACCTACATGGAACAACTTTTACACCAATTGGAGAACACCATCCAAGGATCCAAGTCCATCGATGAGTACTTCAAGGAGATGAAGATTGCCTTGCGACGAGCCAGCGTGGACGACCCCATTTCGATGAAGTTCCACTTCATGATGGGATCGCACAACGACATCTCCAAGAGGATCTTCCTCAAGAACTACAAGTCCCTCGACGACAACTACATTGGTGCTCTCAAGGCGGCACAAGAACTCATGAAGACTAAAGCTTCTCCACCCCAAGCTCACTTCGCGACGACCAAGCTCCATGGGAACGAGCATGAGGCTAGTACCACCACGATGTCCAGGCCCGACGATGCTCCCAAGTTCGACTTCACCACCATCCCTCTTTGTGGCATTGATGATGCCGAGTCTACTTCGACTCTTTTTCAAGATGGTGCGGCGACGACTACGACTACAGAGACCATCAAGGAACATGCTTTGGACGCGAGCGACATGGTGACAAGAAAGGATGATGCTTCCATCTTAGGAGGCGAGAGTGATGATGTGCCATCTTAGGCCTTCATCCACGGCAACAACAACGAGATGGTTGAGCATGGGATTTTCCCTTCGACCACGGTGACGTATGATGGCTTGAGTGACTTTAGCCACCATATTGAGAGCGAGAGTGACTTCACCACTAGCCCCATATATGATGTGTTGCCACAATTCCCATGTGAGGAGAGCCACAACCCCCACCACTTGAGTGAGATGAGTGACTTCACCATACATGAGATTGAGTGCACCTACCTTGAGGGAGTGAGTGAACCACCACATAGAGAGAGTGAGATAGTTGATAGGTCATGTGAGGCCACTTTAAACACTAACGACTTGACCTCTACCTCTATTGTGTCTTCTCATTTGGTGCTAGGTCCCATCTATGATGACGCGCCGATTCACGATGACTTCGTCCTCCCTTTAGACAAGATGATGGCCATGGTGGAATATGATGCACCCCCCACATGGTTCCATCAAGATGAAGATGACCACCATTTGGTCTTTCCCACCTCACCTACACCACATGAGTGGAATGACAAAGGTAACATAGGTGAAGGTGATGCTCTAGTCCCACTTGTGGACATTCTTGACATTGATTGCTTGCATGATTTTGATCAACCTATTACCATGCTTCATGCTAGTGCGACTTTCCCATGCGATGATTTACCCATTTATGATGAGTATGATGATTGTCATGTGGAGTATATTAGTTGTGATGCCATGTTACATAGGATTTCTTGTGCTAATTCTCTCGGTCACATCATGTTTGCCAATCCGCTTGACTTGTCATATGCTATGCATGAGATCAACTATATGTCATATTTGCAATCTCTTCATAGTGACTATGCATATGCCATTAAAATAAGCCCAATTTGCACATATGGCATAGATGACAAGCCTATGGTTATTGGCATTTGTTTCTCTTGTGATGATATTGACATGCTACCTTTGCATCATTTATCTCATATGCCATGCCATAACCACCTAGCTTCAGATATGCATTGTTTTGGACGTTGTCCATTTTCTCCGTATGATGTTTCAAATATTGCACATGAGGAGACCCCCATAGTTTCCCCATACATTTTAGGAGATTGTGATCACTCACATCCATTGCATGATCCTTATACTTGTATGCTCAATTTGCATCCCCATCGTGTTATACACAATAATTATTCTTTCATGATGGATGACATGTTCTTATACCATACATCAAATTTCTTGGAGCGATGCTTATCTTGTGCTAACTTTCACGTGCACATACACATCATGATGGATGATGTGTATATTTACCACACACACACAATTTCTTTCGTTTGTGTCTCTTTTGTGTTGGTACCCATGAATTCTTGTCAACCTCGCAATCCCACGAGTTGACAAAACGAGCTCTAGAGAGCAATGATGACTTGGGATCCCATGGATTGTCTTTCCCACCGCTCTCTTCATGCAAAGAGTTCACACATTTCTTCTACATGGCCCTCACTTAGCTATGGGTTGTTGTCCATTATATATCCTTTGCCCATCTTGCCATGTTCACTTTGCATGATATGCTAATTCCTATGCTTTTGCCATGCATTTGTGACCCATGCTTTGCATTAACATGATGATTGATTATCATACTTGTATGTGTATTTGCAAGCTTGGTGGAGATATTGCTTGTTATTGCCATGTTTGCTTTGTGCCCCATGCCTATGATGATACTTCCATCTTGCTTTGTGTTCGTGCTTGCGATATGTCATGTGCATTGCCTATGTCTATTATTTGCTCACATGACATGATTTCCATGATTGCCTCACACATGATGAACAATTGCTATTTCTATTGTGTTGAGTGCCACACTATATTCACTACACCCTATGCACGTTATGCTTGGATTGTCTTGCACTTGACCCGTGTGTTTAGACACTTCATTTCTTTTGGTGTTGTGAATGATTCCTATGCCCACCTTAGACCTTTCATTAAGAGCTTTTCCCATGTTTGCTATGATTTTGAGGTAGATGCTTATTCACTTGTCCAACATATTTGCATCACTACCTCACATTTACATGCTTGTCCCCATGATATCTTTGCTTGTGCTCAATTTATGTGCTTATATGCCATGTCACAATCCTTTGTCAAACCATATGCTTTGCATGATGACGACACTTGTTTGGTGCATCACCTCTTGAATGCTTGGTTTTGCACTAACGCTAACCACATTTGTTTTTCCAAGTGTTTGTTGGCTTTGCTCCTTTTGAAGGAATCCCAAGATGGTGCGACATTGGAGAGTACCCATTTCAAGCTTCAAGATGACGAGAACTTGGTGATCGACCACGCCTACTCGGCGACGCCATCTCTTTCCCATGGTGATTTGGTTTTCGATCCGAGGTCGGATCTTTCCCAAGGGAGGGGAGATAATGTGGAGCATCCCACGGACATCACCATGTCAAGAGTCTGTTTGGCAAGTGATACGTTCGACATTCACTCCACATACACAAAGGTGAATCATCTCCTTTATGCGTGTTCACTTGACCCCTTCGAGGATGATATACTACTTGACACTTCTCTCGTGTGCATGCATAGGTATTGTCTGAACGCTACGGGCGACGTGGAGGAGTGCAAGCTCCAAGGAACACCTACACCATCCGCGAGGGAAGTGTGGAAGCTAAGACGGAAGAAGACGGAGCTGCTACAAGCTACAGCCATCGGACATCCGATACCTGGTACATCCCAGACGGCCAGAAGTACTACAAGCGACGAGTGGACGTCCGACGAGTCCCAGCACCCGGACGACCGGTGCCACTACACCCGAGAAGAATTAACGGACATCCGACGCACGCCAGACGTCTGCACCGTCCTGAGCCACCGGACGTCCGACCCCCACCGGTCGTCCGGTACCTACCTGTGCGCAGCAGCGGGCCTTTGGACTTGTACCCCTCTCCCACTTACCCCTTCGTGGCTAAAACTATAAATAGACCACCTCCACCTCCTTTCTAAGGTCAACGTTGTGATAGCTCATATTAGAGATAGAGCCTCGCTCATCCACATCGGATCTACTCCATGAGAGAGATCGCAGCCCCTCTACGGAGAAGATCCATGTTGGATTCAAGACCTCCTCGCGGAGAAGACCATCAAGACCTCCTCACGGAGAAGAACCGGTTACCCTTTGTATCTTCCCATGTTGACTTTGGATCGTGTGTCTCTCACTACAAAAAAAATACACTTCCATGATGATATGTGTTTGTCACAGTAGGTCGCTTTTTTTGTCATGCATGTACATCCATGACAAATTTATGACAGAATCAAGATAGTCATACCTGTGGTGTCGTAGAAGTGTTCCATGACATTACCAAAATTATCATCATGGAAGTTTCCACTTCCATGACGATAAATCACGCGTCACAGAAGTGCTTTCGTCAAGGGTGACCGACACGTGGCATCCACCATAATGGAATGCCGTTAAGCTATCGGGTCGGGTTTTGGATCCGATAACCCGTTAACAGCCCCGACTAATGGGAAATTTCCACGTGTAAAATTCTTATTGGTCGGACGAAACACGTGTCAGCTCGTTAGTGGGTCATATAGGCACCTATGATACGTCGACACGTGGCACGGCCCAACAGAGGCCCATTCCTGTGAAAAGGCCGGCCCATTTGACTTGGTCAAAAGCTGGCGGGCCGGCCCATGGAAAGCCTGTTAACGGCCTGTTCGAATATAGACCATTTACAGCCCGCTAACCCAAGGCCCGTTACGCCCTATCCAAATTAGGCCCAGTAGTGTCATCTGGGCCATCCAATATGATTCCAGCCCGTTTTCACTTCTGGCCCATGTATGGCCCATGACGTCTTTCAGCCCATATGAGGCCCTATGTAACTCCTGGCCTACTAACGGCCCGTGGTGAAACTGGCCTGTAATGAACAGTGTATCACTTTACACCCATTAACGGCCTGTGGTGAAACTGGCCCGTAATGAACAGTGTATCACTTTATACCCATTAACGGCCCGTTATTCCGTTGGGCCGTTTCCAGCCCATGTTATCTTTCGGCCTTCTCATAGCCCATTTATTCTTGGGCTCATTTCCAGCATTCGTTTACTTACGGCCCGTTACTGTCATTTTCTGCTTGTGGGCCAAATTCAGCCCGTGGTTACAGTCGGCCCGTTTGTGGTCCGTTAATACGTTGGGCCGATTTCATAGCGTCATCAAATACGGCCTATTAACAATGGCCTGTTATGGTCGGCCCATGAACGGATGATTCCAACTCTAGCCCGTTTATAGCGATAATGCGGTCTGTTTGGCCCATGTTTGGCCAATCGATTATACGGCCCGTATAAGGCCCATTGATAATACGGCCCGCAGAAGGCCCATTGTTTCTACGGCCCGTAGAAGGCCCATTGTTTCTACGGCCTTTAGAAGGCCCACTGTTTCTACGGCCAGTAGGAGGCCCAGTGTCACTATAGTAAATATTAGCCCATGGTTATTGTGGCCTAGTTTTAAAAAATAGGTTATTGCAGCCACTAGCTAACCGCAGAAAAAGAACTGCAATGACTACAAGCAAACAAATAAACAAGACAACAAGGAAATAAATACGCAAGCAACTAACGCTAGGCTATCACGGCTATTACACATATTACAACCATTGGGCATCAAAGTTCGCCACCAGTGCAAATATAGGGAACAAAGCAGCATATCATATACACTGGTTTTCAAAGTTGGCGACCAGCACAAATAAACGTCGCAGCAAAACAAATCCAGAACTGAAACCACTTCAGAAGATCTCAAGAAACAATATCCTGGGTACCCATAATACTGGCAAGATGCTTAGCAAGCTTATTAACTTTCTCTTGTTTGGCGCTTAAATCCTCCAGCGCTTGTTGTTGCACCAGAAAATATGCATCCGAATTCTGCAGGGACTTCCTCAGTCCTTCAGCTTCCTGTCGTAGCACATCTGATCGATGTCTTTCAACTTGAAGTTGAGACTCAAGAAGACAGATTGATTTAGGCAGCGAGTTCGAAGAGCTTGTGCCAGCAGTAGTGGCCAGTAACTCGAACACTACATCAAGACAGGACTTTTGGGTTCCCTCACTGTCGTCAAGATAGTTTTTATCATCTTTCTTGGAGACCAATAGGGATGTCTCACTATCTTGAACCTTATCTGCATTACTTCCTTTACCATTGGATAACGCGGTACTGTTCTCCAATATTTTGTCTGCATTCTAAAAGAGAAACAAGCAGACACATCACATGTTTACCATGTTGTATATGAAACTCATTTTGGTAAATGAGTTCAGTAGTAAAGTGGACAGGAAAACAGCATGAAACAAACATATATCTATGTACCATGGTCACTTTATGGTCTATATCATTCTAGTTTTTGTTGCCAAATCAAGATAGAGACACAGTTCAAATAATATTTGTTCAAGACAAGGCAGAATAGACAGAATATAAGTGTGGGTAACTATAGAGAAATAACAACACTTGTAATGTGCATGACATGAGAACATAACTGTTTATTCAATTGAAACTGAAATCAACATAGAGCAGGTTACAACAGCAAACCAGTTAAAGAAACAAGTTTAAAACATACCTGTTGCACCATTGGAGTTTCAATTCCATCCTTCAAATTTGAAAATAGTTGGTATGAGTAAATACAGTCATGCAAGAGCAAAGGAGTATGAACCATAGCTACAGAACCTGACCTGAGAACAAATCTTCTTCTCCTTTAAGCGTTGAGTTGGGATTCGGAGTGGTGGACCTCGTGCTTTGGGCACTGCAGTTCCCTTACTAACTGCTCGTGTTTGGGTGCTCTGTGGTGGAGACGGTGCGGTGTCAACTGGAACTGGGTTACTACCTGCCGGGGTTGGGGTTAGAAGGGGTGTAGCTGGTTCTCTGCCCAACTGGGTAGGGGTACAATCTGCGAGAGTCTGGGTTATGTGCGGTGGATCTCGTCCTTGGGCAAGTACAACCGTGGTTCTATCTGCATCAACTGGTAGCACTATCTTTTCTGAAGACCGTGTTGTTACTCCCTTAGATACTGCCATCACGCTCTCCAATTCAAATGGCCGATAAACAAGAAAGGTAATTGAAAGTATAGACATTGTATGATAGACAGGTGCAATGGATAGTGGGGAATAAAAGAGGGCATGAAATAATTCATATTTATGTTGTCTAACCAAACAGGATAGCATGACACAATTTCACATATATGATGGCTAACTAAATAGGATAGCATGACACAATTTCACATTATGATGGCTAACTAAAAAAGATGGAAAGACATAGTTCAAAATATGAGACTATATAAACAGGATGACATGACATAACTATATAATGTGTTTATTAAATAGGTTGGAATGCCATAATTCACATACATTCACGGATAGAATGCCATAATTCAAAATATGATGACTGTAAACACTAAACAGGATGAGATGATATAACTATATGATGTCTTTATTAAATGGGTTGCCATGCCATAATTCAGATAGATGATGTGTATGTACTATGTAAACATGATGGCATGATATAATTCAAATATATGATTTATATAGTAAGCAAGTAAGCGGATGCCAATCCATATATGATGTAAAAATTAAGCAATGCAAGATAACATGCATGACATGGGTAATATAACCCTGCCAAGTTTGAGCATAGACCTCAGGGGGGAAATAGGACTGGTCATCAGTCTCTGGATCCTCCTCTGAGGAGCTCTCTGTAACCAGCAAGATGTCTGCTTCAGCAGGTAGCATTGTCTGCTCCGAATACCTTGTTTTCACTCCAGATACTTCCATCACTGCTTCAAATGGCTGATGCACAGGAAGAGTAGTTGAATATACAAACGTTGCCGACAAATGGAACACGTAATACAAAAAAAATGGTAGCATGATATAATTCACATACATGATGATTGGCTAAACAACATGGCATTGTATAATTCACATATATAATGCCTTTGCAACAAGATAGCATTGTATAATTCACATATATAATGTCTTGCAAAAAGATGGCAATGCATAATTCACATATATGGTAATTAGACACTGAACAGGTGGCATTCACACAAAGCATGTCTAAAATAATCAAATGACATAGCAATGCGAGACACCATATGCACGATATGAGCAACATAACCCTGCCAAGTTAGAGCATACACCTCGGGGGGCAAAAGGACTGGTCATCTGTCTTTGAATCCTCCTCTGAGGAGCTATCCGTAACCAGCGAGATATGCGCTTCGTCAGATAGCATAGTCTGCTCTGAAGACCTTGTTTTCACTCCAGAATTTGCCATCGCCGTGTCAAATGGCTGATGCACACGAAGAGCAGTTGAATGTAATAAAAATTTTGACAAATGTAATATCTAACCAAAAAAAGGATGGCCTGATATAATTTACATATAAGATGACTGGCTAAGCAGGATGGCATTGCAAAATTCACATATATGATGCCGGGCTAAACAAGATGGCGTTGCATAATTCACATAAACAATGAATAAACTAAACAGATGGCATTCGCACAAAGGATGTCTAAACTAAGCAGATGACATATTTGATGTATAAAGTAAGCAATGCAAGACACCATATGCATGATATAACCAACATCAGCATGCCAAGTTAGAGCGAAGACCTCAGGGGGTAAATAGGAGTTGTCTTCTTGAGGGAGTCCTGGATTAGGGGGTCTCCGGACAGCCGGATTATATTCTTTGGCCGGACTGTTGGACTACGAAGATACAAGATTGAAGACTTCGTCTCGTGTCTGGGTGGGACTCTACTTGGCATGGAAGGCAAGCTAGGCAATACGGATATGCATATCTCCTCCTTTGTAACCGACCTTGTGTAACCCTAGCCCCTTCCGGTGTCTATATAAACCGGAGGGTTTTAGTCCGTAGGACAACATACAATCATACCATAGGCTAGCTTCTAGGGTTTAGCCTCTCTGATCTCGTGGTAGATCTACTCTTGTACTACCCATATCATCAATATTAATCAAGTAGGACGTAGGGTTTTACCTCCATCAAGAGGGCCCGAACCTGGGTAAAACATTGTGTCCCCTGCCTCCTGTTACCATCCGGCCTAGACGCACAGTTCGGGACCCCCTACCCGAGATCCGCCGGTTTTGACACCGATATTGGTGCTTTCATTGAGAGTTCCGCTGTGCCGTCACCATCGGGAAGGATGTCTCATCCCGTCTTTAAAGACGACACTATTGCTAAGGGAGCTTTGGCTGTCGGCCAAACTCTCCGGCTAGGTGGTTTTCTTATGACCGCCTGTTCGGTCGCTGCGCCGACGATGACTTCTCAGGTAACCGAAAGCAATCTTCACGTCAACTCGGAACTCGTCGAGCAGTTAGATCCAATGGAGCTCTCTTCCCTAAACGAGCTCTTGGATCGCATCGTTGCCCTGGAAGTCGCTACAGACTATGATCAGATTGGGCCTAAACCCGATCTGAGAGAGATCAACTCTCCCCAGGTCACCCATCACGTTGCAGTGGCGGAGGAACAATACGGCAACCCTTCATCTATCTTGAGGACTAGCTATGTCCGGATTCCCGATCCCTCCAAGTCGGATACCCATGGAGGGGAGGAAGTCACTCAAGACCTGAACCTAGAGTCAGGCAGCGGGCTAGATTCATTGGAAAACATCCAAGAATCCAAACTTCCGAGTTCGGAAACTCCTTGGCCCCTGAGTCTCAGATTGGGTGAGGATTCGGATTCAATTCCACCCACCCACCCAAACATAAGCAATCTATCCCAAATTAGGCAAGAGCCCGAAGAAACAGTACACCATTACAGGGCCAGATTCCTCCTGGTCATGAACAGGATAAAGGACTGCCACGAGGAAGACGCAATTTCATTCTTCTGCAATAATTGCACGGACAAGGGAATCCTCAACGCCATAAGTCGCCGCGAAATTACACGCTTTGCCGACTTGGCGTCCATAGTACGAAAGTACTGTGTGATGGAAAGCGCCTGGAAAACCGAAATAAAATTTTGGGATAATCCGGCCCTGAATACAAACCCGGTTCGAAACAAAAGGGTGCATTATCGCCAGACACCCAGGTTAAACACCAAAAAGCAGAAACCCTCTACAGGGCATGGAACTGTACTGGAGGGATGGCTCAATGGACCCTGTAAAATTCACAGTGCAGAGGGCGCCACACCAACTCATAGCCTTAGAGCATGTTGGATACTCCGGCAGGTGGCCAAAAGTGGTGAAGATCTTCTAACCCCAGAAGCCACAGAGCACCAGCCCAGGGATACCAGTACGGTATTAACAGTCTTTGAGACTTTCGCATCAAATAATATGCGAAAACGAACACTCCGCAGCCTTGCTGAGCTCTACCACACGGCAACAATAAACCCATGGAGTGACACGGCTATTACTTTTAATGCCAGTGATGAACCTAAATTCCGAATAGCCCGAGCACCAGCCGCATTGGTCCTCAGTCCAATAGTGGACGGCTTTCGACTCACCAAGGTACTCATGGATGGTGGCAGCGGATTGAACCTCATTTATGAGGAAACCCTTTGAAAAATGGAAATAGACTGGAACCGCATCGAGCGAAGCAGCACAACCTTTAGAGGAATAATCAACAGTCAGGAAGCGCGTTGTACAGGAAAAATCACACTAGATGTGGTGTTCGGCACACCGGATAATTACAAGTCCGAAGAGGTCACATTCCAAGTGGCCCTGTTCAATAGCGGATACCACGCTCTATTAGGGCAGGAGGCGTTTACAATCTTCCAAGCCATACCCCATTACGGATACATGAAGCTCAAAATGCCCGGGCCCAACGAAATCATCACTCTTGCTAGTGATCCGGACATAGCACTCTGCGCCGAAAATAAGACAGCCGCACTGGCCCTCGAGACACTATCCGAAGCCTAGCGGCCGAGGAACTGACTGCGCTGCGCTCCACGGTGAACAGGGACGACGTGATACTCGATAAAAGATCCAAGTCCACCTCCTTTAAACCGGCAGACGAAATAGTCAAATTCCAAGTCCATCCAACAGACCCTACAAAAATAGCTTCCATCGGGGCACAATTAAACCCTGATGTCGACGCCGCACTATGAGAGTTCCTACGCGAGAACTGGGATATTTTTGCCTGGCACCCTTCAGACATGCCAGGAATCCCACGCAGGCTGGCCGAGCACAGCCTAAATATCCTAAAAGGATTCAAGCCAGTCAAGCAGGCTCTTCAGTGTTTCTCTGAACCTAAGAGACAAGCCATGGGAGAAGAACTAGCCAAGCTATTGGAGGCCGGATTCATCAGAGACATAAAGCATCCGGACTGGCTAGCAAACCTAGTGATAGTACCAAAGAAGGACAAATCCTGGCGCTTGTGCGTCGATTTTAAGGACCTTAACAAGGCCTGCCCAAAGGATCCCTTCGCCCTCCCCCGCATCGATAAAATCATCGACGCTACCGCAGGACACGATTCATTGTGTTTCCTCGACACATACTCCGGCTACCATCAAATTAAAATGGCAGAGCCAGACCAAGCCGCAACGGCATTCATCACACCGTACGGCCCATTCTGCTTCAACACAATGCCCTTCGGGCACAAAAACGCTGGCGCAACATATCAGCGCATGATTCAGACATGTCTGGCAAATAGGATCGGCAAAACAATGGAGGCATACATAGATGACGTGGTCGTCAAAACCAAGCATGTTGAATCTCTAGTAGACAACTTGAGGCTCACATTCGATAACCTCCGAACATACGGCATCAAGCTCAACCCGGAAAAATGTGTTTCGGCGTACCAGCCGGAAAGCTCTTGGTCTTCATTGTATCCGGTAGAGGAATTGAAGCAAATCCAGCCAAGATCCGAGCTCTGTCACAATTGGACATCCCAAAGGACTTCAAACAAATACAAAAATTGACCGCATGCATGGCGGCTCTAAGCCGCTTTATCTCCTGCTTGGGAGAAAAGGCATTACCCCTTTATCGCCTCCTCCGGCGCACTGAACACTTCGAGTGGACGGATGCCGCCACGGCCGGAATCGACGAAATAAAAGCCATATTGGCAACAAACCCAGTCCTGGCCGCGCCAAACATTGGCGAACCAATGCTATTATACATTGCGGCAACTCATCAAGTTGTAAGCGCAGTGCTCGTCGTCGAACGAGAAACGGACGGACACAAATTCCCCCTTCAAAAGCCGGTTTACTATGTGTCCACTGTCCTTACTCCATGCAAGTCACGGTACCCGCATTATCATAAGATAGCGTACGCGGTATTTATGGCATCCCGGAAGCTGCGACACTACTTTCAAGAGTGTTCGATAATGGTAGCCTCGGAAATACCACTTAACGATATTATAAACAACCGCCACGCGACGGGCCGGATTGCCAAATGGGCCATTGAGCTCCTCCCGTTCGACATAACTTACAAGCCACGGCGAGGTATTAAGTTGCAAGTTTTGGCCGACTTCGTCGCCGAGTGGACGGAAGCCGAACTCCCTAAAGAGTATGGCACATATTCAAACTGGATCATGCACTTCGACGGCTCCAAAATGTTGGCTGGTCTGGGGGCTGGCGTCGTTTTGACGTCCCCAACAGGAGATACAGTTCAATACATACTACAAATAATGTATATGGACTCCAACAACGCAGCCGAATATGAGGCCCTTCTACATGGTCTCCGGATGGCAGTATCCATGGGCATTCAACGCCTAGAGGTGCGCGGGGATTCGAACCTCGCGATATCCCAAATAAATGGAGACTTTGATGCCAAGGATCCGAAAATGGCAGCTTATTGCAATGCCGTCCTAAAAATGTCAGCTCGGTTCGAGGGGCTCGAATTTCACCATATAGCCCGAGAAAACAATCAGGCAGCACACGTCCTGGCACGCATCAGCGCAAAACGCAATGCCGTCCCTCCCAACATCTTCTTGGAGTGGTTGTTCAAGCCATCCGTAGTATGGGAAGGGGAACCCGGAAATAACAGCCCGGACCCAACCGCGCTGCCCGACACTGAACATTCTGACATAATTGGAGGCTCTGCCAACAAAATAACATCTTCAGCCCACGTAATAATGGCAGTCATCGCCCCGTGGACAAAACCATTCCTAGCCTACCTAACTAAGCAGGAACTTCCTGCGGACCAAAACGAGGCACGCTGCATAGTGCGGCGATCTAAAGCCTATAAAGTGCATGAGGAGAGCTTTATAAGAAAAGCACCACCGAAGTCCTTCAAAGGTGCATCTCCGAAGAGGAAGGGCGGAATCTTCTGGCTGAAATTCATGCCGGACTCGGCGGTCACCACGCGGCAGCCTGGGCCCTTGTAAGCAAGGCCTTCCGTATAGGCTTCTATTGGTCGACGGCCCAGGCAGACGCTCAGGACTTAGTCCAACAATGTGTTGGTTGCCAGCTTTTTGCTAACCAAAGCCATATGCCACCCACCGCCCTCCAAACTATCCCCATCACCTGGCCCTTCGCGGTCTGGGAGCTTGACATGGTTGGACCCCTTAAAGGAGGAACCCACAAGCAAAAATACTTACTGGTCATGGTGGATAAGTTCACCAAATGGATAGAAGCCAAGCCTGTTAAGATGGCCGAATCCGGACCGGTGATAGACTTCATATCTGGGGTCGTACACCATTACGGCGTCCCCCATAGCATCATCACTGATAACGGCACGAACTTTACGGCCGACGAGGTAAAACTCTGGTGCAAAAACATGGGCATCAAGCTTGATTATGCTTCGGTCTATTGCCCACAAACTAACGGTCAGGTCGAGCGAGCAAATGATCTTATCATGAGCGGCATCAAACCCAGATTAGTGTGGTCCCTCAACGAATCTAACATGCATTGGGTAGAGGAGCTCGACTCCGTACTCTGGGGGCTGCGGACCACGCCGAATCGCACTACCGGATACACACCATTCTTTATGGTATACGGCGCAGAGGCGGTTCTGCCCTGCGACATTATTCATGACTCACCTCGAGTGTGCATGTATGAAGAAAGAGAAGCCGAGCTTGATTGGCAGGACAGTTTGGACGCCTTGGAGGAGGAGCGTGACATGGCAAAAGCCCGTTCCGCATTCTATCAACAGCAGGCTCGAAGATACCAAAGTAGAAAAGTATGGGCCAAAACTTACAATATTGGCGAGTTAGTTCTACGCCTGCCGGATAAGAAAAAGGACAAACTCAAGCCCAAATGGGAAGGTCCCTTAATCATTGACCAAGTCTTGACTGGTGGAGCGTACCGTCTACGGGATGCATCGGATAATCGACTCGAGCCGAACCCATGGAACGCAGCCTGACTTCAAAGATTCTACGCCTAACGCTGGACTCTGTGTTCGTCTCCTTCCTTTGTCTATTTTTATACACTATCTGTCTTATATTTTTCTCCTTCTCCTTTTCTTTTCTCTCACAGCCTTTAGGGGCCCATTCGTGCCTTGTTTGCACGCAACTGACGCGCTATCCGCGCTCATTATACCTGGGGGCTTCTTTAACAAAAGCTTATTCATACGGGCTTTATGCCCAACACATGTGTTATCCTTCCGCATGTACCCTTTATTCACCATTATATGCATCGATATGACTTAAGTTTTGGCCAAGCTGGGTTGCCTGGCTCTTGTATTTATGCCCTACGTTCCCGTTAATTTGGCTAGGGCATAAGGGGAGCACCTCTGCGATTGTTACTGCCGGGTCAGCCGGATGTGTACCTTAGACTGGGTGAAGCCAAAAGCTAGCGTTCTTAAGGGAATATTCGGTTGGTGAACTAAAGATGATTTTTCACTTATTTACTTATGCACCCCCAGATGTTTTTTCTGCGTTTCTTCTCGCAGTCCGGACATGCACTTTAGGGCATGCCTCCTAGGGAAAGGAACCCCTAACGGAACTATTCTCCCTGGAAGATGTTTCTTACTAACCATGTAATATAACATAACTAGTTGGGCACTTGTCCGTTCAAGCACTAATGACCCCTACGCCTGGTCTCCATGCATGCCCCGGTTCTTACATAACCGAGAGGGTATTCGGATACACTCCGGACCGTCGGGTCCCGAGGTTGAAGGGAAAAGGTCCGCCATGACAAACGATCTACAATCCGGCTAGAAGGCATTATACATGTCACTTTAAATTAGATAGTCAATTTGACTGGTTGAATTCCTCTTCAATACCATCCAATAGGCTGTCTAGTCTACAGTCCTGTTGGGAATACTTTGCGGCCAATTCTACTTGGCCGTACACTAAGCTCACACGGATCTCCTTCCCATAGTGCCCCACAGGTCCGACCTCGGCCATGTGGTTTGGGTCAGCCTTCGTGTACCGCGTCTTCATCATTGCCCAGGCTTCCCTGGCGCCCTGACGGCAGGCCGATATCTTCCATAATCGGAAGCGCCGCCGCGCTCCCTTCAGCTTCTCTACAAGCTCTCCAAGGCCTTCGGGCATGGAGATGGATGGCCACAAAGCCTGGGCGACGCCTTGCATCACCTGCCGAACTTGTTCGTGCAGTTGAGAGCTCGGGAAGAAGGTCACCCGTAGAACCGGGTATTTCCTCTGCAGGACGACCTGTTAGCATACCTACAGACGTAACTCTGTCGGCCAACTTCCTCGCCGAACTCTTTTTCAAAGTTTGTTCAAGCACTTACTAAATATGCCGCGTCGAAGCCGCCGATTCTCCTTAACAGAGTCCGACAGTTGGGCACGAACATCTTTTAGTTCCACGCCCAGCTTGGTGTTGGCATCTAGGAGATCATTCTTCTCCTCCCTCACCCTCGTAAGCATGCTCTCACCGGCTATCGGTGTCAAAACCGGCGGATCTCGGGTAGTGGGTCCCGAACTGTGCGTCTAGGCCGGATGGTAACAGGAGGCAGGGAACATGATGTTTTACCCAGGTTCGAGCCCTCTTGATGGAGGTAAAACCCTACGTCCTGCTTGATTAATATTGATGATATGGGTAGTACAAGAGTAGATCTACCACGAGATCAAGGAGGCTAAACCCTAGAAGCTAGCCTATGGTATGATTGTTGTATATGGAGCTGATTGTCTATGGACTATGGTCCTCCCATGCCAACAACGGGATTTTAATCTATGGGAGTTCGACCCGGCGCAGCATCAAACCCTCAGCAGGCTCTTCGACACGACGTACGAAGACGCCTGGAAGATGCTATTCAAGGGCGCCGAGGCTCCCGCATCCGCTTCCGAGGACCGCGGATACAGCTCGCAGCGCAATGCTAGCGAGGAAAGCCATCTACACCTTTTACAAGATGTTAAGCTTTTTTCATAGTTTGACTCTATGTGGGATCTAAACTCCCTTACCTTTGACAGGCTTGGCGGGCGATATCCGGACCAATTAACTGTCCGACTCCGCTGCCCGAAGACCCAGCCCCAGCTTTACTAGTGAAGCTACTGGTTCCGGCGCCTTATGTGGTGCCGGAGAAGAAGGCCAAGAAGAAGAAGACCAAGGGGGCTCGAAAGAGTGCCCGCAACGTGGTGGTGTCGGACTCGTCATCTGACGAGTCCGAGACGCCCTCCTCCCGCGAAAACGAGGCGGAGGAAGAAGAAAACTCCCCCCCCCCATCAGAGGGAGGAGAGAAGAGGAAGGCCGCCCCAACGGGGAAGGCCGAGGGGTCTAGGAAAAGGAAGACCCCTCCGCCGGACTATGCCCCCGATGCCGAAGAGGGCAAAGAGGAGTGGCCAAACAGGGCCAAGCGTCCAGCGAAATCGTAACTTCGGATATCAGAGTAACTCATGATGTTCCTTTGTTGCACAGCTTTCCCTAATGTCGAATGTAATTATGCAGTCCGCCCCAGGCCGAATTCGATGAATCATCGGGCGGCTCCCTGGACTCATCGGACGTGAACTCAGTTCTGCCCGCTGTCTCCCCCCGCACTGCAGACGACGCCGAAGTGGCATCGCGACAAGCTCCGGGGCAGGAGGAGGTGGTCCCGGAGGAGCCGCAAGGCAACCTCCCGGACTCTAGGAGTGAAGGGGATAAGGCTCCCCGGGGCTCTCAGTCCGGCTTTGTGCCGGACACCGCGCCGGAATCTTCCACAGTTCCGGACCGCGGTAGGCGAACTCCTTCCAAGAGGAGCAAGCCTTCTGAGCCGGCGGCCTCCGTCCAACCGGAGGTGCCGGACAATCTGCTGGAGGTGCTTGACGACGCCTCCATCGACGAGGGGCACCGTACTATTATGAGTACGGTGATCCAGAAGGTTCAGTCCGCCAAGAGCGGACTGACTGAAGCTTGCGCTAGCCTTCTAACAGGCTTCGAGGTAAGTAAAAATATGTAAAATATTACCGCATAGACAGTAGCCCCTGATGCTCTGTTTGGCGTTCGGAAAGAAAAGCCGAATAGAGGATCTAAATATCGCAGGAGTCTAACAAAAAAGAGTCAATGTGCGTATGCAGGCTTCGCTGCTATCCACCACCGCACTGACTGCGGAGGTGGGTGTCCTGAAGCAGGACGTCGAGCGGACCGAGCAAGAGCTCGGCCTTGCCAAGCGGTGGCTCGAGGAGGAAGAAGGTAAGAAATACCTTACAGAAAAAGTGCCTATAAAAAGGCTTGATTGCAAAAAGAGTAACAGGATTGTACTGCTTATTGTAGGGGCCACGACTGAGGTGGCAACCCTTAAGCAGGCGCTGTCTGCGGCAAAAATGAAAACGGTCGCGGAGCGCACCGAGCGAGACAGACTTGGGGCTCAGGTCAGCGAGGTGCAGCGAGAGCTTCAGGCTCTCATGAAAAAACATGAGAGTTTGGAGCTGGAGTCGAAGGCGCAAGCATCCGAGCTTGCAACGGCCCTAGAGGTTGCCAAGTTTGCCAAGGCCGAAGCCCAAAAGGCCCTCCAAGAGTTGGAGGAGATGAGGAAGATAGCAGCGGGTAAGGCATTCTGTATGCAAAGCAGAAATATAAAAGTGAACTACCTGTTACTTACCCGAATCTGGAGCTCTCCAGGGGCATTCACAGATCTTCCCCGCAGCGTATCCGATGCCGCCGCATTCTACAGAGCTGAAGAGGGCAGCTCGACGGAGAAGGTGTTCTAGTCTCAGTATTCTGAGGCCGGACACCCTGTGCCCTTGAGCGACCAGCTGAAACAGCTAGTCGAGCTCCACAAGGCAGATGAGCAGGCTATGAAGGGCTTCATGGTTCGGCTGTGGCCCAGAGAGGCCCTGCCTAGGAGCTATTTCGGGCTAGTGCGGCGGCTGGTGGAGGCCTGTCCGAGGCTTGAGGTCATCAAGCGCTCCATCTGCATCGAAGGTGCCCGTCGGGCCCTTGCCCGTGCAAAGGTGCACTGGGGTAAGCTGGACGGTGAGAAGCTTGTGAAGGACGGGCCGCCGCCGAGGAAGGAGCATCGCAAGCCCGAGAACTACTACAAGGATGTTCTTGCAGGTGCCCGCCTTATGGCGGATGAATGTACTAAGGATGTGATATTTGAATGAACTCGCTCGTGTTTATCCTGTGCGCTGAAAACTTGTTCATATGCGCTAAGCAATGCTTATTGAATTTAAAATATTACTTTCTGTGCAGCGGTTTATCAAAAATTGAGAGATGGCCAGTCGTTGGCTTCTGCCCCCGTGCCACTAGTGTTGGGGTGTTCGGGATAAACCTAAGCGCTCTTTTTCCCATAGTTGGGTCCTTCGAGGGAGGCGCTCAGCACAACGAACCAGGCAATCGGACTATAATGCTTGAACACTCTCACTTAGCCATAGAACTCTATAATTTTAAATTTCGGCGAAGCCCCTGGCTCGGAAGACTGAGTTCGGGGCGCTATCCACGCCTTGGCCGGATGAAGCCAGCTCCTCGCTCGAAGCGGCATAAGCCTTTAGGGACTCGAAAAAAACTCTCGAACAGCGACTGGTCTCTCGCCACATCATGACAGTCAGTTTTAGCTTTCTCCACTGAGGTGCTTAACCCAGCTGAATCGGGGCACAATCGCAGTGGTTCTCCTAGTGCTACCTTAGCCGATAGAGCGGAACGTAAGGCACCAAAACATAGGAGCCGGGCAAACCCAACTATTGACCCAAATCATGATTCGGAGCCGATGCATATAGTGCTATAAGTGCGGGGTGTCGCACTTGTGAAAGTGTACGGACTTCTCACACCATTATGAGGGGTACTGAAGCCCCTGGCGTGTTTGTCGTACCATGGTGTACGGGTGCAATCATGTCATTTAATAAACATAAATGTAAAAAGAAGACAATGCAAAAAATAGACAAGAAGCTAAGCATTGTTTATAGAGAGGCTATTTATCAAAGCCGAACGATACAAATGGTGCGGTAAGCAAAAGATATTGGACTATTCAATATGTCCTGACCAGGGGCAGGCCGCGGAATTGTATTTAAAACAGGTATACCGCTCGTAACAGAGACCACCTGGGAGTTCCATAATGCGGCATGGCTTGTCTGCCTCCCTGGATCTTGCATCGTTTGTGCGGCAGTCGAATTGCCGAACAGGTCGTCCGAAGTATGGAGTCCTGAAAGTAAGAAAAAATTAAAAAAAATCCGGCAGCCCCTAGTACGTTTTAAGACGTATTTTGGGCGTGCCGTTATTGTGCCCCTTCCCCTGTGCCCATGGTATTTCAAGGGCATAGTTGTGTACGCGAGGTACTGGTTTCGCTATGTCGCGAAAGCTGGGGTTGGGGCCGCATTGCTACGCTTGCTCAGAGTGTGCCAGGCGGTCCTGCTGTGGGTTACTCCGGGCGCGCTTGGCAGTGTCTGGCTTTTTAATGGCCGGACTGGAGAATTGCCTGAGAAGGCTACTTTGTACCTCTGCTGCGAGAGCCGCCGTATGCTCCTCCGTACGGAGGGAGCGTTCGGTGTTTCCGTTGACCGTAATTACTCCTTGAGGGCCTGGCATCTTGAGCTTGAGATATGCGTAGTGCGGTACCGCATTGAACTTTGTGAATGCGGTTCGTCCGAGCAGGGCGTGATAGCCACTGCGAAACGGGACTATATCGAAGATTAACTCTTCGCTTCAGAAATTGTCCGGGGATCCGAAGACCACGTCAAGTGTTACTGAGCCTGTACAGTTGGCTTCTACACCTGGTATAACGCCTTTAAAGGTCGTTCTTGTGGGCTTAATCCTTGAGGGATCTATGCCCATTTTCCGCACTGTATCCTGATAAAGCAGGTTCAGGCTACTGCCGCCGTCCATGAGGACTCTTGTGAGATGAAATCCGTCGATGATTGGGTCGAGAACCAATGCGGCGAAGCCGCCATGACGGATGCTAGTGGGATGGTCCCTTCGATCAAAGGTGATCGGGCAGGAGGACCATGGGTTGAACTTTGGGGTGACTGGCTCCATCGCGTATATGTCCCGTAGCGCACGCTTCCGCTCCCGCTTGGGAATGTGGGTTGCGTATATCATGTTCACCGTCCGCACTTGTGGGGGAAAGCCCTTCTGTCCATTGTTGTTCGGCGGCTTGGGCTCCTCGTCGTCGCTGTGCAGCCCCTTGTCTCTGTTTTCGGCCCTTAACTTGCCTGCCTGCTTGAACACCCAACAATCCCTGTTAGTGTGATTGGCTGGCCTTTCGGGGGTGCCATGTATCTGGCACAAGCAATCGAGTATTCGGTCCAAACTGGACGGGCCCTGAGTATTCTTTTTGAATGGCTTTTTCCGCTGACCGGATTTATAGCCTTTGAATCCGGCATTGACTGCCGTGTCTTCATTGCTGTCGCTGCTAACGCGGCGTTTTTGCTTATTCCGACGTGTCCTGCCACTTTTGTCCTTGGTATCCGAATTACCAGGGTTCTTTGATAAGTTGTTACAACGAGCTGGCCAGCTGTCTTCTCCCGCACAAAAGCGGGTCATGAGTGTCGTGAGGGCTGCCATGGATTTCGGCTTTTCCTGTCCCAGGTGCCGGGCAAGCCACTCGTCGCGGATGTTATGCTTGAAGGCTGCTAGGGCCTCTGCATCCGGACAGTCGACTATCTGGTTTTTCTTTGTTAGGAACCGTGTCCAGAATTGTCTGGCCGATTCCGCTGGCTGCTGAATTATGTGGCTTAAGTCGTCGGCATCCGGTCGTCGCACGTAAGTGCCCTGGAAGTTGTCGAGGAATGCGGCTTCCAGGTCCTCCCAAGAACCGATTGAGTCTGCTGGCAAGCTGTTAAGCCAATGCCGGGCCGGTCCTTTAAGTTTGAGCGGGAGGTATTTGATGGCGTGTAGATCATCGCCGCGTGCCATGTGGATGTGAAGGAGATAATCCTCGATCCATACCGCCGGATCTGTTGTGCCATCGTATGATTCGATGTTTACGGGTTTGAAACCCTCTGGGATTTTATGATCCATTACTTCATTCGTGAAGCATAGCGGGTGTGCGGCGCCTCTGTACTGGGCTATATCACGACGCAGCTCGGAAGAGCTATGTCTGTTGTGTTCGGCCCGGCCGGATTTGTTGTATCCGGAGTGAAGATCATTGTCACATGCCGTAGGGCGCCTGCGCGATCCGTAGATCAATCTTGTTTGTCTTGCCTTATCCTCCAGTATGTCTCGCAGGTCGGGCGCATTTTCCCGTGCCTTAGTTGAGCGGCGTCGGGGCATGGCTTGGGTGGAGGGCCGAGAGGCCTCTCTGTCGCGGCCGCGAGGTGGCCGGTCTGCCATGTCATGCGCTGGTGATGTAGGTGCTTCCTCCTCTGATCGGGGTAGCGGCCTGCGCTTCGGGTAACTCTTGGAGGGGCCTTCGAGTTCATACTCTTCGGCCGCAAGGACTTCAGTCCATCTGTCAGCTAGCAAATCTTGGGCAGCTCTAAGTTGTTGCTGCTTTTTCTTGAGGCTGCTTGCCGTGGCTAAAAGCCTGCGTTTAAAACGCTCTTGTTCGGCGGGGTCTGATGGTATGACGAATTCGTCGTCATCGAGGCTTGCCTCGTCTTCGGAGGGAGGCGTATAGTTATCATCCTCGACCTCTCGGTCTACCGCTCTCTCATGAGGGCTGGCTTCTCCGTCTTCCTATGCCGAATCTTGCTGAGGTGGGTGTTCTTCGGCACTATCCGAGGTAGTATTATCTCCCGTGCCGGAATCACCGTTTTTGCTTTGGCGGGATTTAGAGCGGCGCCGCTGACGCCGGCGCTTTGGCTGTTTCTTGGGGGCGTCATCCCCCACTGTTCCATCGCCATCTCCATCTTTTGGAGTATCCACCATATATATGTCATATGACGAGGTGGCCTTCCAGCGCCCTACAGGTGCTGGTTCCTGTTCGTCTCCTATATTGTCGTCCATGCCGTCGATGTCTTCGGAGCCGAAGTCAAGCATGTCGGTTAGATCGTCGACAGTGGCTACAAAGTGGGTGGTGGGTGGGTTATGAATTTCCTCATCGTCCGTATCCCACCCTCGCTGACCGTAGTCCGGCCAGGGCTCTCCTGATAAAGAGAGAGACTTAAGAGAATTCAGGATGTCGCTAAAAGGCGAATGCTGAAAGATGTCTGTGGCGGTGAACTCCATTATCGGCGCCCAATCGGATTCGATTGGCAGGGGCGCGGGGGGTTCGGAGTCCGAGAAGAAGTCCGGATCCTCGGAGTCATGGGTCGTGCAGAGTGCGGGGCTAGCGTTCGACTCGATCGCTTTTGGGATCGCAGCCCCCGAGGTGACGTCCAACCGCTCATCCTCGATTGGCGCAATAGGCTCCGAGTTAGGGGTCGGAACCGATGCGTGTGCGGCCTCCAGGACACTGTCCGGGGGCAGAGCTAGATCATGCCTCTCGAGATAGTGCGGCGCGCTTGGCCGTGGCTCGAGTCCGTCAAAGATCAAGTCCTCGCGGATGTCAGCCGTGTTGTTTAAGCTTCCAAACCTGACTTGATGGCCAGGGGCGTAGCTTCCGATCTGCTCCAGGTGGCCGAGCGAATTGGCCCGCAGAGCGAAGCCGCCGAAGACGAAGATCTGTCCGGGGAGAAAAGTCTCACCCTGGACCGCATCATAGTTGATGATCAAAGGAGCCATCGGGCCTAAAGGCGACGACACAGAGGAACTCTCAATGAAAGCACCAATGTCGGTGTCAAAACCGGCGGATCTCGGGTAGTGGGTCCCGAACTGTGCGTCTAGGCCGGATGTAACAGGAGGCAGGGAACACGATGTTTTACCCAGGTTCGGGCCCTCTTGATGGAGGTAAAACCCTACATCCTGCTTGATTAATATTGATGATATGGGTAGTACAAGAGTAGATCTACCACGAGATCAAGGAGGCTAAACCCTAGAAGCTAGCCTATGGTATGATTGTTGTATATGGAGTTGATTGTCTACGGACTATGACCCTCTGGTTTATATAGACACCGGATAGGGTTAGGGTTACATAGAGTCGGTTACAATGGTAGGAGATCTTGAATATCCGCATCGCCAAGCTTGCCTTCCACGCCAAGGAAAGTCCCATCCGGACACGGGACGAAGTCTTCAATCTTGTATCTTCATAGTCCAGGAGTCCGGCTGAAGGTATAGTCCGGCTACCCGAACACCCCCTAATCCAGGACTCCCTCACCGGCCATCAGCTGGCGTAGGAGCTGTTGCTTATCCGGATTTACTCCAGCGTCATCTACAATTTTATCGTCAGATCTGCATATACGCCACACTCTATATGATACTTATCATTCGAAGGATATATTACCAGAGGGGGTCTCTTTGGGCTCCCCTGCTGCGGCCAGTGCGGCCTGAAGTTGGGCTTTGCACTCTTCCAGCTCCTGGGACAGTTGGGTATTCTTTTCTGTAAGAACCTGCATAACAAATGATTCTTAAATCAGTTGTTTCAAGTCTCAGGGGCTACTGATATATATAATCACCAAATTTTCTCACTCGTATGTCTTTTACATACTGCTCCGTGGCTCTGGCTAGACCATTTTGAGCGGCAGGGAGGTACGCATCTCCCGAGTTGAAGGCATCCAATGCCTCTTGGGAGAAACAAGCGTCACGAAGAACAGTCCGGCGACGCATGTGGTTCATGGCACTTTCCACCTCGGAATTGGTGGCGGACAGTCTATCTGCATCCTCTGTCGGAGGAGCGCCCGGCGCACGCCTCGTATTCGTTCCCGCCTCCGAATCCGGCCTTGGAGCCTGGCTGGTGGAGGCGCGATTAGTAGCCTCTCCGGGTATAGTCCGACGAGCGCTCTTTTTCCTAAAAAGAAGGCATGGGCATTAGTATGCCTCTAAGAATAATGTCTTGGAATAAAGAAGGCGCGCCGTACCGCTGCGCCGGTGTCTCAATCCGGACTGCGTGTCTTTTCAGCCTGCCTGGCCTCGCGGCCCCTTGTTGGCTAGTCGCCGCAGTCTCGGCCTTCCGCCTCGAGGACCTCCCCTGCAAAACACGGTTGTTATATGGTAATCAAAAACACGCAAGGACGGATCCCTTTTCAAAGTACTGGGACTTCGGTCTCAGTTACCTGTGAGGCTGGAAGTAGCCCAGGGTAATCGGCCGTAATGGCCACCAAGGCATTGTCATTGCTCAATTGGTATAATACCCCATCGATCAGCTCCACAGATATGTCCGGATCCTCTTGGGAGGCCGGGTCAAGGGACCGTTCTGGGTCCTCGGGTTATGGAGGGGCTTGTTTATCTCCCTTACAGCCTGGCGCAGCTCCTGTGTTGAAATTGCTAGACTGAATACTTAACTATGGGAATATGAAACGGATGGGCGAGAAAAAGTCTTCGCTTACCCAGCTCGGAGGATTGTACATAGAAAATCCGCCCTATGGGTTGACGCGGAGGAATTCCTCCTCTTCTCCCTTGTACAAAGCGGATAAGATATTTATTAGATCAGCAACCGATTTCGGCCCTTTACGGCCGTAGCGGGTGGCGTCATCCTCCCCGTTGAAATCCCACATGGGGTGGCCTCTATACTGAAGCGGCTGCACCCCCCGCATAATACATGTGGCCATGACCTCGATCATGGTCAATCCGGATCGAGCTAACAAACTTATCCGGCTCATCAGGTAAAGAACGTCCATGTCATCTTCCTCCAGGGGGCTCCATGGACGCCAGCTCCGGCGCTTCTTCAAAGGAGCATTGTCGAACTCAGGGAGGCCGATTCGAATAGGGTACGGGAGGGGGACGTCTTCTATATAAAACCATTTTGAAGGCCAGTCTTCGGACGTCTTCTTTGGGGTTCCGGACAGATATCCGGTCCCGGCAATACGCCACACTTCGGCTCCGCCCACTTGATATATTGACCCCTTTTGAGAACGGGGCACAAGGCAGAACAAATTCTTCCACAGCGCGAAATGAGCCTCACAGCCCAAAAACAGCTCGCAAAGGGCTACGAATCCCGTGATATGCAATATGGAGGCAGGCGTAAGGTTGTGCAACTAGAGGCCGTAGAACTCCAGGAGCCCCCGGAGAAACGGATGAATTGGAAATCCAAGCCCTCTTACCAAATGAGGGACAAGGCATACCCGCTCTCCCTTGGAGGGATTGGGAAGGCTCTCCGCTTGCTCTCCGCCATTATAGGTGGCGAGCCCGGCTCGAACCGGGACCATGTACGCTGGGGGAAGAAATCCCTTGGTCTGAAGCATCACTAATTTGCTGTGAGGGACGGAACATCTCCCCCAATCTCCGGGCTTGGGGCTAGGGGAGCGAGAGGAGGAGCTGCGTCGACCGGCCATGATGGAATGGATCTCTGTCGTATGCGCTCCGATGAAGGCTCGCCAAGGGAGGATGGTGTGATTTGGATCTGAATCCTCGTCTTTTTAATAGGCAGCTCATTCACACAGCTAGGGGGGTAAATGTAAAAACACCCTGGCTCTTCACATTCGCTCGACACATGGAAAGTGGCCATTATTGGGCGTGGAAGCCAAGGAGCGCAACATTCACAAGAGGCTGGACACTATTTCAATAGGTACACGGAATTTGGAGAGGAACCCGCCTTGCAATGCCGAAGACAATCTGCACGCCGGACTCATCGTCATTGAAGCCTGGTTCGGGGGCTGCTAAGGGAGTCCTGGATTAGGGGGTCTCCGGACAGCTGGATTATATTCTTTGGCCGGACTGTTGGACTATGAAGATACAAGATTGAAGACCTCGTCTCGTGTTCGAGTGGGACTCTACTTGGCGTGGAAGGCAAGATAGGAAATACAGATATGCATATCTCCTCCTTTGTAACCGACCTTGTGTAACCCTAGCCCCTTCCGGTGTCTATATAAACTGGAGGGTTTTAGTCTGTAGGACAACATACAATCATACCATAGGCTAGCTTCTAGGGTTTAGCCTCTCTGATCTCGTGGTAGATCTACTCATGTACTACCCATATCATCAATATTAATCAAGCAGGACGTAGGGTTTTACCTCCATCAAGAGGGCCCGAACCTGGGTAAAACATTGTGTCCCCAGCCTCCTGTTACCATCCGGCCTAGAGGCACAGTTCGGGACCCCCTACCCGAGATCCGCCGGTTTTGACACCGACACTTCTCCTTCTGAATCCCCCTCAGAACAGATATCTTCCTCTCGATTACAATTCGAAATGCGTGGAGGGGGGCTGCCTTTGCGCCTACCATGGAGCGACGTCTGCATGAAATTTTATTGCCACGCAAGGCTCGTCTCTTTTGCTCTACATGTTCAGTTCCATTGTTTACAATAACTGTCATGCATAGGAATAAAACAAAGTGAGATTATGTAAGGAGTGCATGCAGAAATCCAGAGTGATGGTAGCAACCTGTGGATAGACCCAAAACCAATAATAGCAGGCAGATAATGGCTTCAGTTAAAAAATACAAATAATGGCTTCTTTACTGTTTGTTTCCCACCCAACATGAAACTCATAGTAGACACCAGAGATTAACCAGATAGTAGATAGATACTATTGATAGCGGCCCCGATATGTACCACACAACCATTTAAAAACTCAAGTTTGACCATTAGTTTGGAGCTGACTCAGAGTCTAATCGGTGAACGGGACGATAAAGTAGCATGTAATATTAAGCGATGCATAACGTAAGCAGACACGAAAGAGTGAGACCTCTCCTGAGGACCCGTGTAGTCCTCGAGGTCATTTTCTCGGTTGATGATGGTAGTGCAGTTTTCATGGCTGCCAGCGGCGGGGAAGAAGATCTGAGGCGGCGAAATACAGTCTGGAGGCCGGATCCCTGCTGTGCTGGACCCTTCTGTCGTTGGAGCAGCTGAGCTGGGGTGGACGATGGCGCAGCAGGAGAGGGACAAACCACGCAAGGTTTTCTTTGACAACTATCTGTAAGAGAAGTAATTCTGTAAGGGCTCGTTTGAATTGGAGGATTCCAACAATGCATGGATAGGAAATAGACAGGAATAGGATAGGAATGCACGTGCAAAATAAAGAATTGAAAAACACAGGATTTCTGCCAATCTGAGTGATTGATTCACAACAATTGGAAGATCACAGGATGCAAAGAAGCATGGTGACATTTATAATGCTATTATGCTACTATCTCTTAGTCTTGTGCTTCATGAATAGGAATTTGAAAAGGAGGACAAGTGAAAATTAAAATTACTACGTTTTTTCTTTCAAGGAGACACTAAAGGAACAGATTCGTGTGCTCAGTGGACAATATATATAACATGTAGAGTAAAAAAGAGATGCAACAAGTGTAGAACCTCTTTGGCGAAGCCATGTCAATCTCAGCATGATTGGGTTGGCCGGTGAGCATGCTCCGGCTGACTTGGCTGTCGGAGGAGGGGAAGAAGATCTTAGGCGTCTGGAGATGGAGCCCGAGGTACTGCTCCGCTGTGATGGAGGGTTTCGTCGTTGGAGTAGCTCTGGTGAGTTGTACGACGCCGAGGCTGAAGCAGGACAAGAGAGACAATGAACAACGTTAACCTGAGTGGAATTCTAATAGCATCTCCAATACATGATGTAAAATACATAACCACAAAATGCTAGATGTAAAATACATCGGCCACTCATCTCTGAACTTAACTGTCGAAACTGAACTTAACTGTCAAAACTGAACTTAACTGTCGAAACTGAATTTAACTGTCAAAACTGAATTTTGCTGTCGAAACTGAACGCACTAGCAAGGTGAGGCTACACGTCGGTCGACTGACTTTTTCATCTCTGGTCAGTCGATTTTGCAGCTGTTGGATATGAAATCAAGGGCCTGCGGTTCATCTTCAACCTCCACCCCCCTGAGCCGGCCAAACAGCAGCCCCCCGCCACCCGCGGCCGGCGGTGCGCCGCCCCGCCCGCCCCGAAAACACTCCCCACCGCCGGTCCGCCGCCGCCCCGGCCATCCCTCTAGGACACCCCGTGCCGAGCTTTTTCTTCGGCGATCCCCACGCCACCGCCCCGCCAACGCCCCGCCACCGCCCGCGACCACCGCCCCAATCCTGAACCCTAAGATAGATAGTGGGGTATCTAGCCGGCAAGCCCCCCTCCCTGCTGCGGATGGTTCTTCCTTCACCCCGGCGAGCCCCCCCCCCCCCCCACCACCTGAATAACGACTGACCCAAAAGTCGATTCAGTCGACTGAAGTGTAGCTAAATCGGAGTAGCATCGCAAGAAAGAGCGCGAGCAAGAGCTAAAGCAGCAGCAGGTCCTACTAATGTGGACGTTGCCGCCGAGGGAGTGACGCCGTGGAGGAAGTGGCCGGCGATGCCACCGTGGATGGAGACGCGTCGTGTCGGCTCGGGACCGAGCGCCGGCAGCACCGTGAGATCGAATCAAGAAGAAAATGTGGCGATTAGTGTACAACCTCTTTGGTGGCGCCGATTAGGCCGTAGCTTCATCCGAGGAAACCATGATGATGATGCTCTTCTGGTGGTGCAGGTGAAGACGGCAGTGTGGGAATGGAGGTGGCGCGAAAGACGAGGGGAACGTCGGGGAAGCTCCTTGGAGGTGGAGGACAGGGTGGCTGAACCGGCGGGACAATGAGATCGACGACGGATCCTTATCCGGTACGGTGGATGAGGGACATCGAGGTGTTGCTGTGGACGACGTCGTCGGGGAAGAGGCTCCGGCTGGGTGGCGGACGGAGCATGGTGTGGGGTTTCGTCGCGGGTTTTCGCGGCCTCGGTGTACGATTGGGTGGGCGGATGGGATGGCAGTGAGGAACCATGGCTTAGAGACGCGCTTGTCCGAAATGTGGGGTAAGTTACAAAAGTACCCCCACCGATTTGAGGCGGTTCTTTCGGTTCAGGGGTACCACGGGCATTTCGCGTGTCTAGATTTCACAGGAGGTGGGAGTTTTTGTGTGCGTTGTAATTTCAGAATAGCAAGGCGCAGGTTGAGATGGAGGGAGTTGTCGGAGCACAACGAGACAAAGATATATCTTAAATATTTCGGGCTAACAAGGCGTGGGTTGAAATTTCCGGACAAGCCTAACGTGTATTGTCCCAAATCAATGCGCCCTACAAATGTCATTCAAAACTTTGAATTCATGTTATGTTCAATTAAAATAATTCGCTACGTGTATAATGCATGCAACCTACTACTCAAATGAACGTTTTAGTGCATTCCAAACGTATATACTACCGCTTCAATATGAACTAAATTTGAATTTGTTTCTCTATTTGAATAAGATCTACATTAATGATTGTTGTGAAGTCAAAGCATATGAATTCGTTTCTCTGTTTTAATAAGATCTACAATCATCATTATTGTCAAGTTAAACCATCGTTTGTGTATTATCTTCACAGCACACCACATGATTAGTCTCGAGTTACATATGAACTATGTGTACTCCTATATGAACTCCAACTAGATTTTTTGAATCCACTTTATTTTGATTTCAAATCACATTATATTTCTAGCTCTAGCTAGATCTTCATAATCTAAACCATGTCTCATATGTATAATGTGTTTATCACATTATGTATGGTGCCCCGCTCCCGACGCCTACAAGTATTTAGATGTGAGTTGCAAACACCACACATTACCACAAATTCAAATAAAATGTGAGAATCTTCGATATATAGTATTGTTTAGATGGTTTGATATTTAGTTGTAAGCTGTGAACGCCACACATTATCACAAATTCAAATAAAATGTGAGATTGTTTGATGTATAGTATGGTTTAGATTGTTCGACATTTAGTTGTGAGTTGCAAACGCCATGCATTATCACATTATGGTATAACATGTGCACAGCACGTGTATCACCGCTATATTCATGCATGCAATGTTTAAAACACTATGATCTCCTATTCAAATATATGAATCCGCTTTCATATCAAATTCTGATCTTTGTTAGTCTCTTACACCCACACAATCCTCTAACCTTTGTAGCTACCACTAACTTTCTCTCGTGCATGCACACGCCCTCCTCGCCCTCCCCCTCCCTCGACATTCTATCCACCGAGCACATTCATTTTTTTAGGTCGTTCTCCCAGAGTCTCCATAACTCCTTTCCGACACACACCGATCGATAAACCTCTCCAGCGATGCCTGTCTACAACATACAAACATACCTTCAATCTCCTCCTTTATGTGTCCTTGCCTCGTGTCTCTCATACGGTCAGACACACGTGTAAACTCTCGCCCCTCTTTTCATCGCTCTCACAACCGCACACTCCTCCCCCTATCTAGCTAGTAGTTGGGCCTCTCGCACCACCTCCTAGCTCCATTCTCTCTGTCTGTCCGTCTCGCTGGGCCTTATTTGCCTCTAACAAATGGACGTACACCGACCGATCTCACGCTATACATATAGCTAGCTAGGTCCTTATGACTCATTTTTACCCACACGTCAATCGATCTACCTCATTAGTTGTGTCTCTCCCTTCCTCCGACAAACAACAATTGATCTACCGATCTACTTAGGTTTGCTTACCAAACACATGGTTCCCCTTCATCATCCATGGATGCGTCCCGACAGATCTATCACGCACAGGCACACACAGAAACACATCTCCACTCTTATTGATAACATTGCAGTTCCACCCTTAGTTTGTCTAGTAGGCCTCTCCCACCATCTTCGAGAAGCAACTCCATCACCCATCCAGCACTCTACCCCTCTCCCTCCCTCTCCCTCTCTCCCTCCTCTCTCTCTCTCTCTCTCTGTCCCATCATATTTCCCGTCCTTCAGTTATGTATGGATGTCGACCTATCTCCCTCAAGACATAGCTGGGTCTCTCCTTCTCAACACATATATGAGTCGTTCTACCTCTATAGTTAGGCCTCTGCCTACCCCTCCCACCACCCCCTCCCCCCCCCCACACACACCGATACATTGAGCGCTCTAGTCATGTCTCCCTGCCACACACAAACTTGACGTGTGCCCTCTAATGTTCCGGTAGGCTAGTCGCCCTATATCTTTGACTTGTACACACAAACAATTTCGATGGCTCTCTTCATCGGTCTCGCACCCACCCACTTGATCCTCTATTTGACTCTATTGATAGCTATGACCCCTCCCTCTCTTCTCGTGGATTGCCCGACCCTCTATGTATGATATGGATAGGCCTCCATTTCACACACATTGCATGCAAAATTTTGTTTGAGATGTCATCGACACATATTCCCACAAATAATTCACGAAATCAACCCCCACCCCACCCCCCACCCCAAAACAAAAAACACTCATGAACGCGGTTTGTATCTCTCACACACACCCCACGTAGGTGGGGGACGTGCACGAAGAGAAGAGGTGCATGCACGGCGCACGTACTCCCGTTTCTTTCCCAACCACACCCGCGTGGGTACACGGTGGAGCTCATTTCTGTACGAAAAAGGCAGCCCACGTGGTAATTTGGCACATGTACTAGTTGTCCACTTGGTGGAGGGAGGATCGTCTACCACGGGTGAACAAACAAATTGCGACTTGACGTGTTATGTTAAAAAAGAGGCAAACCATGTGGGGCCTACCTTAGAGGCAAGGCTCTATACACTGGAGTACTTTTGATGTGTCCCGTCAACTCGCAGAACGAGGAGAAGTTTGCTTAGTATGCCGTCTCCCCCGCCCACGGGCGCGGTGGCTCGCAGGATGAGGTGAAGCTTGCTTACCACGCCTTACGCCCGCTCCCTCGCCCACGCGCGCGGTGGCTCGCAGCCCGAGGAGAAAATTTTACTACTCCCTCCGTTTACTCCTCGTCCCTACTACCTTGGTTATAGAGATTATACTATCATATTGTTTGGAATATATATGTCCTTTAGTAGATTTCAATATGAACTACTAGTACATACTCCAAACACTGATGTATATAGACGTATTTTAGAGTGTAGATTCACTCATTTTGCTCCGTATGTAGCACTCTTCCTCGCCCCTCATCCCTCACCCACGTGGCGGACGTGCTGCAATTAATTCGGTCTCATATAGCCAGAACGATATATACTGCACTACCATTATTGCTCGACTTCCCGAAGAGGCGAAGAGCCAATCGCAAGGTTAATATCTTGGAGATTCCAAGCGCAAGATTATAGGAGAACGAGTAGTAGGTGCCGCGTCATTTATAAATAAAGTTTTTTTTCTTCAGTGGCACGTACGCAATATGATAGGTTCATATGGAGAGAAAAGGAAACCGATCCACTATATACATAGTCAGGACGGGCCAGCCTACATGGTTGCTTGCTGGGGTTGCTCTCTTCACACTCTCTCGCACAAAACGACTGTGGCCACATCTCTAACATCCCGACGGATCACGTCCGCTTGGGGAAGGGGTGGATGCTTAGTGTAGATGCGGTGGCCGTCGCCGACGGCGAGAAACCACTGTCGGCACGTCCCGATCAGGGGTCCCCGCCATTCTCTCTCACAAAGCCAGTGAGGTTGCCTTCGTCCCTTGCTCACTACCGCGACGTGGGCAGTTGCCGCCTCCCGTCGCCCTCCTCAAGGTTGAGCTACGTCCCAAAGTTTGCACAAAGTTGAGAAACTTATTTTGGAACGGAGGGAGTACATATTTGCTATGATCTGTCAATCATTGAGATGCAACAGCATGCATGTTAGTCTCCTTTGTATTTGATGAAATGTTGCAACGGGCAACCTTGGACGCAAGATACATGTAACAGAAGCTGGAAGCTTCATAGCATTGTACAAATTTATCTCGCTGATAAATTACAGTACGTACTATACTAGTAGTTCCTCCATTCCTAAATATAAGTCTTTGTAGAGATTTCACCATGAACCACATGCGGATCACTGATCCTACGTGTTTTCACTACTCTTGCACGCCTCCGCTGTAAGAATGGAGAAAATTGTAATCTAGTAGGTATACCTCCTTTCGCCGAAAGCGTGGGACATCCAGCAGTCCTACGACCTCAGTAATAAAGACCAACGAGCCGTCAAATCACACAGACCCAGCAGTAAGTTGGACGGACGAAGCAACCATCACTCTTGCGCCAGTGAGAGGTCGCGTCCGCTCTGCCCGGGCACGAATGCGGCACCGATTCTTTGGAGCAGCGCTGACCATTTCGGGCGGGAAGCGCGCGGGCGACGGAGGGGCTTTGGGAGGGCCAGGCTAGTCAAGAGCGGCTGTGGCAGCTGTCCGCATGTCCCTACCAGACACGCCCGGAAACAAGAGGATGCACCGACTCTCGCGGCTAAATCGTACACTACACAACATCTCTCTATAGGAGTAGGTCGATCTGTCGCTCTTTCTAACACACACATGGTGTTAAACACACACGCGCACGCACACACGCACACACACGCACACGCACGCACCTTGGTCCCGTTGCACCTTCTAACGTGACTTATTACAACTAGACGGAGGGAGTAGTAAGTATACGAGATACGGTGGCACACTGACTTAAGTCGAATACAAGTGCCCAAAATTTGTGTGCATGTTATAATAAGGATTCAAGAATGTATAAAAGGTTATTTCCCTCTCGTTGAACATAATGGGAGGGTTGTGTAGCTGGTTAGCCTGTTCGCTCATCAAACTTGAGGTCTCGGGTTCGATAACTACACTTGAGCCTAATTTGTGCCAGGAGGATTCTTTGACTGGTCAAATGTTTTCTAGGGTTTGCATGCTTCACACTCTCTCTCCAGTATATATATACACGCTGGAGCCTCAGCGCTTGTAGTTGCTCTCTTCACACTCTCTCGCCCTCTCTCGCTGGAGCCTCAGCGCTTGTAGTTGCTCTCTTCACACTCTCTCGCCCTCTCCAGATCTAAACAAGACTTCGTTGGCGGCTCTCTCCCCTCACTGCTGCTCAAAGAGCCGGCAGGATCCGTCCGCCGGGAAGGGAAGGAGGCTTAACGCTGTCGCCGTCGGCGAGGGACTACCGGCGCAGCTGTTCACTTTCCACCTAGCGACGGCCCGGGAGGGCCTTCGACCCCTTCTTCTTTGCCGCCGTCCCGTCGCTCGCCGAACCACGCCCCAAGAACCTTAAGGTATAATTTACTTACTCCACGTGCATTGCTCTAGCTACATGTATACCATGAATCTAGGATGCGGTTCAAAGAGGAAAGGAGTGGGAAAAGTTGTATATAGCATGAATCTCGGACGTGGTTCAAAGAGGAAATGAAGGGGGAAAGTTGTATAGCATTAATCTAGGACGCGGTTCAAAGAGGGAAGGAATGGGGGAAAGTAGTGGGGAAAGTTGTATCGCATAAATCTAGGACGTGGTTCAAAAAGGAAAGGAAGGGGCGAAAGTACTAGTTCAAAAAGGAAAGGAAGCGACAAGGCTGTAGAGTTTGAGCAGGACTAGATTTGCTGCACTCACATAGGGAAAGGCGTCTAATAACAAAACTGGGACCAACATGGACTGACACGGAGTTTTTTTAGTCCATACACCAAAATGTCCCTGTAAACAAACACCCTCTAATAATGCCGCTGCAAAATTGATGCAATGCCACAGTTAAAAGCAAATTACGTGTTTAACGAATTTTATTGTTAATATAATCTCTATGTTAATATTAATCAATGCCACCATTTGAGAAATGCTACTGTCTTGCTTTCTTTCCCATTTAGATAAGGTAGATGGTTCTTTGTTGGCTTCTGTGTCATCCACCGTTATTGACCACTAATTGTTTCCTTTGCACCTCTGTGTAAACAGGGTTATCTGCTTCACCTCGTTGCCATTGTGACCTTTTGTTGCACTGCACAAAACACTTTTGTTTTAGGAGTGTTTTGTGCAGTTCAACCAAAATGTCACACAGACAACGTTGCTTGATTGCTTGATCTTAGTGGAACTGCACAAGAGGAGATCTTACTTCCTATCCGTTAAGGCGAATTTGGTTCAGATCTTCTTCTTGTGAGTTGTTTGAATTCCGCATCATGAGAGGTCAGTACTAGCCTTCTTTCACATGATTCTGCAGTGTGCATTCATATGTTGTGCTACTTGTACGATAATGTTGCTTGATTTTAGTGAACTGCACAAATGGAGACAAGACTTCCAATCTGTATGTGCACTGTAATATCCCATTGAGGTAAGATAAGGATATTTCACAACTGTTGGCTGTATTTTGCCACTTTCATCAGAAAATTAAGTTTAGTACTATACTTGTGCTCCCTAATTGACATGCCAAATCTTAAATTGAAGGCGAAGCTTGTTTGTTATTGAACCAAGTGATGAAGGGGAAGAACAAGGGGAAGTAAAACAAAAATCAACTCCCGGTGTTGTAATGAAGCACTGGAACTGTGATGGCACAAGTAATGATATAGTTTTGCATCTTAATTTATTGCTATGCCTGGAACGAGCAATTGTTTTGCCACTGATTTGATGCCACTCTTAATGTAATATGTAATTATCTCTACTTGTGCAAACAGGGATCTTCTTTGAAGATACCATATATTTTAGTGGAACTGCACAAGAAGATGTTGGGAACATTAAACTAATCGAGGAGTATATAGTAAGCTTGGCCACCATCGTAGATGCTTCATCTGTATGCTCTACACAATAAGCCTCCTGACAAAGGTTGGTACTCGCCCACTGATTTCATCCATATGATTGAGCTTTGTCATATCTATTGGTGTTGTGCTACTGTTTAGATACTGTCATGAAAAATTGGTATTGTCCTTGAGAAGTGCTTCATCTGTGCTGTTTTAAATATTTCCTTTCCTTTTTTTGAGCAAACAGTGATGCTAGCATTTAGTAGTCCTCTTATCGTTGCACAATAGGATCATCTTCCTCTGAAGAAGAATATGGAGTACGTGAAGTGACTAGTTTCGATTATGCCAGGATGAAGAAGCCCTGTCTATCTTATCATCAGAAGGAGCAGTTGAAGGATGGTTACATTACTCCCCACAAGACCAAACTAACTTCAGCTTAGAAGGACTGACAAAATCTCCATTTTCGCTGTTGTTCTAGGATTCTTTCTGGTGAGTTCCATTTTTCTAAAAGTGTGCTCTACATGGACCATGTATGTGCATGTTGAAATTGTCAATTCATAGTACAGTTTCCTCTATACTAATCACTTTTTTGTATTTGTGCAAACAGGGGTGCTCAGCTTGATTTCAATGGGAACTACACAAAATCTTCATGAATACATCGAATCATTCATTTCCACCACAAGAAAGGAGGTGTCGATAAGTTCAAGGCGTTGCAACATATAAGGGCGAAATCATACAAGCTACACGCGAATTTGGTTGATTTTGGTGGAACTGCACAAAAAGAACAGCTGGTTTATTTAGCACGAGGTGCCATGTCAATGTCCGAACTGATGGCAAACCCTATCCATTCCACAATCGCAGGCATTTGATATTTTGGAATGGGACAACCTTGTCAAATTTTGCTCATTGATTTTAGCAAGACATGCGTTTGATATTTTCGAATGGGACGCCCTTTGCTGTCAGCAGCGTCGATCAATTTTTTCTTTATTCTTTAGTTGTGAAGTAAATATTGCCTCTGACATGTGAGTCGCTGAGATGCATAATCATCGATTGTTTTGAATGTTCTCTATGGATTGCCAGGCCTGTGTGTTTGATTGCAATGTACAGAAACGCTAAAAAGTTGCTCAAACTCTTTGTACTCCTTCTGTTCCTTTTTACTTTGCACATTGTGTAAGTGCATACTTTTTTGTATAAGATTGGTCAAAGTAGAGATACTTTGACTGCAGACAAAACTTGTATGCAGACTAGAAAGGACCGGAGGGAGTACATGTGAAACTGCTGCAAACGAGGTGATCACCCTGGGAATAATGCTAGTACGTATTGTTTTGCATGTTCATCCAATGCCAGTGATACAGGAATTCGAACTAATCGAAATAAATTCATTCATACACGGTCGGATTTCATATAAACATGCCGGATTTCATTACATTTCAACTATAAAGGGGTGCGCTAGATGTATAATTAATTAATCGGCCTAGCTTTTCATAACGATTAGGGCAACTAGGAGCCCAATGATCAGGATCACCACATGACAAACACCTTTCTTCTTGTCATTCTTCTTCTTGAAGTTCGTGTGTTGCACAGCCTTGTTCTTCCCATCAAACTTTGCTTTACCATCAAACTTGCCCTTGTTCTTGAACTTGTGGGGCTGGAAGTTCTTCTGTACCATATTGGCACTAGATCCTCCCTCAATTCCTCAAGCATGTGTGTCCTTTGCTCTCGCCTTTTCTTCCACATCAAGAGTGCCAATGAGATCCACGAAGGAGGAAGCTTGGTGACGAAGGAGGTATAATTAATTAACCGAAGCTACCCACCTGTGTCCCGCTGAGCCGAACAGAAGCTTCAGTGACTTAATTGCAAGTGCAGTTGCGTAACTGACATGTGGCCTGTTGGGCCCACGTGTCAGTCAGCCAACTACACCAGCAGTTAAGTAGAAGCAGCGTTATTCTCCAGCAAAACTCCCCGACTCCATGTCACCGCCAACAAGCTAACCAGCCGTCAATGGTCAACCCACCTCGCTTGGCTTCAACACGAGGGTAGCAGCGGTGGCCTTACTTGGACCCGAGCGGCGGCGACCTACCGTGTTCTACTCTTCCTCGTTTTCTGTGTGGCGCGGCCTCGTTGGCAGCGGGGCGGGGCCTCGGCGGAGCCGGCGATGTCCTCTGTCTCATTGCCAGCGGGCGGCGCCTCAGCTGAGCGGTGGAAATCCTCCCCCGCGTTGCCGGCAGGGTGGGGCCTCGGCTGAGCCGGCGATGTCCTCTGCCTCGTTGTTGGCGGGGCAGGGCCTCGGCGGAGCCGGCGGTGTCCTCTGCCTCGTTGTTGGCGCCGTGAGGCCTCGGCGGAGCAGGGCCTCGTCGATGCCAGCGGAGCGGGGACTCGTCGGAGCTGGCATTGTCCTCTGCCTCGTCCTCGGTCTCGCCAAACAGCGCCTCGTCCGCTTCATCGCCCTCTTTGCTAGCCTCTTTGTAGGCGGCCGCAGCCTCCGCCACCCGCATGCGGTACCGCCAGCGCTCGAGGCGGCCCTTGCGGGTGGAGCGGTACGAGTCGACCAGCGCCTCCTGCTCCGCCCGCTCCGCGGTGATCTACTCCTCTGCCTGCAGGTGCTCCTGGAGGAGATGGTGGTTGTAGGCGGCGTCGGCCTCTGCCTCCCGGAACTGCTCCTGATGCATCTGCCTCACACTGTCCATATATTGGGCACGGGCCTCGCCGATGGTCATGGTGCAATGCACGGGCGAGGATGGCGTGGAGGAGAGGGTTGGCGCCGGATCGTCGACTACCATGTTCTCCATAGGGACGTTGTCGTCCTCCGGCTGCCTGCCGGCCAGCCGGTCGGCAGCAATGGCTGCCATCTCCTTGTGGTCCATCGTCCGCCTGTCCCGAAGAGCGCTGGAGCGCGAGGAAGCCATGGTGGGCAGTAGTGGTGTGGACAGGGGAAAGGGAACGTATGCGGATGACTGCGGCTATGGCCGGCGCAGCAGTTTATATAGCAATGGTGGGCGGCGGAGGGACGGACGTGTGGCGTCGGAGTAGCCACCTCGGCAACCGCGTATCATTAATGTGGGCGGCAGATGGACGGACGGACGGCACTTGTGTCATTTGAAGGCGGAGCAATCGCCTGCACCGGGAAGCGGGGCGGGCGACGCTGACTGTTTCGGGCGGAAAGCGCGCGCGTGCGAGGAGATGACTTTACTTGGAAAGGATGAAAATGGGGACCCACCAGGTCCATAGCCTCACGTACGCAAGTGCCTCCTTATTATATATATACATGTATGTATGTATAAAACTATACTCCCTCCGTCTAGGTGAATAAGTCGTATTAGAAGGTGCATCACGACCTAGGTGCAAGCAGATTGGTGGAAAAGAAGAATATTTCTCTTTCCTAAACACAACATTTAATCACAACAGTTAAGAGGATGCCTTATTAGCTACCCATGCAGGCCATCGTAATTCATAGCATGCAAAGCGCTTTTATTTCTTGCCTAATAACCTCATGGACGTGCTGCATGCATTGGTCCTTGCCCGAGCAAAAAAAGGAGGAAAGGGGTTTCCACGGGAGACAACGAGGCAGAGGTGGAAGCGCTCGCTGGAGTAATTTATTTTGCTTCCCCTGGTTTCCTGACATCACGGTCCCACACCATTGTCAACCTATGTAGTAGTCAATAAACGAGAGAATTGCACAAGAAGCGGCCGACAGCTCGGACCAAGCAGCTCGAGCAGTATTTGTGTTTTTGAGGTGTGAGCACTGCAGAGTTTTTCGATGTTTAACCCAGATATTAATTTTTCTCCTCTGAACAACAACGAAAACATCGCTGCAGGTATTAACTGGGCGGGCTGTGGCCCGTCTAGCCCAGGCCAGATATCCAGCCCAGATATTATTATTTTTCAAGCTGAAAATGGCTAGCCCAGCTATACTTTTTTTAGGAATACCCAGGCAAGGTCAAGTTGTTATTCTCCGCCCCGCTCGGCTGCAAATCTTTCCTAGGAGGGATGCATTAGGCTTAACAAGAAAATGGGCTTTAAGAAATAATAAATGGGATGTAATTATAAAAACTGGGCAGTAACTATAAAAAATGCACCAAACACGTGATTACTTTATAAAATATTATTTTTGGATATTGAAAATTTTAATTTCATTAATTGTTGCGAGCGCAATGTTTCGTTGGATTTTTACGTAATATAAATTTATTTAATCTGACTAGAAATTTCGGGATAAAAATATTTCGGATCCCATCAAAATGTGGGAAATTTTATTGAATTCTGTTTTGAACGGTTGGTTGAAATGGGCTGTACTTTGAACAAACTATAAATGGGCTGTAGTAAATTCCATTAGAATTCAAAAATGGGCTACACATTCTTACAAATCTCAAATGGGCTATAAGTTCTCTGCCACACACTTCTGGCCTTACTAAGTTGACGCGTCCCCTAAAAAAACAGAGTTGACGCGTATGCAAGGCTTTGTCAACTTATAGTCAACACACGGTTCTAGCAGCAGTGGCCGTTGGATGTCCATCCAACGGATGCCGTGCTTCTTCTTCAATCTCGGATATTCTAGCTTCACCCGCCCAAAAAATGATTCCTCCCCTGACATCTGGGGCACACCGTTTCGGAAGCTGACCTGTGGGCCTACTAAGTTGACGTACCAAGGGCTTTGTCAACTTAGTCAATATAAATGATTCTAGCTGCAGTGACCGTACGATGTCCATCCAACGGCCGTAGTGCTTCTTCAACCTCTGGTCTTCTCGCTCCAACCGCCTAAAGCAGCACCGGTCGTCTCGCCTGCTCCTGCCTCCCGTGGCCAGCTGTGTTGCCGCGGAGGCCTCACCGCCCCCAACTATTCCCACCGCTGGCCAGGCCCTGCGGCGACAGCAGCCTCACACCGCAGCCGAACGAGTGAACCCTCATACTCCTCTCCGCGTGGGCATCCACTGCCGCGTCTTCACCGGCTCCGCGTCGTCCCCTTCCTAGGCCTCACCGTCGTCCATCGCCCTGGTGCTCTCGGCGCGGCGTGGTCAACGTGGTCAAGGAACAACTTTCATCGGACGTGGACTATACGTGAAGAGGCTGACAGTTGGGTCCACGGCGGCAGCAAGGAAGTGCCTCCTTATTACGCGGAAAATAATGATTCCTTCACCTAACAGCAGGGGCCCACCGGACGGGCCACTGTATTTCGTGGAAAAAACGTTTCCCCCTGACTGCTGGGACCCACCAGCTACACCTTCGCACGCAAGGAAGTGCGTCCGGGAAAAAAACGATTCGCCCCCCTAACTGCTGGGACCTACCAGCTACATCTTCGCATGCAAGGAAGTGCGTCCAGGCAAAAAAAAGAAAACCAAAACGATTCGCCCCCCCTGACTGCTGGGACCCACCAGCCCCCCGATTCCTGGGACCCAGCAGCTACATCTTCGCACGCAAGGAAGTGCGTCCGGGCACAAAAATGATTCGCCCCCTAACTGCTGGGACCCACCAGCTACATCTTCGCAGGCAAGGAAGTGCCTGACAGTCGGGACCCACTTGGTCGAAGCATACGTAGCGTTGTCATTCTGGTCGCGAACGTGTACGTACATACTGGTCGATGTAGAGGCGCGCACGTGTCGTAGTAGAGGCGCGCACATGTCATAGTAGAGGCGCGCACGTAGCATGTACACGTACGTACAGCGGCCAGGGTGCAAGAAAGAAAATACGGCCACGTATGTGTACATACGGGCGGGGTCTCGAACGCCTACTCGCGCATACGTACGGCGAGGGCTCGTGTACATGGCTGGGTTGGAACGGAGAAACAGCATCGTCGTCGTGTTCATGGGTCGGAACGGAATGTGTGGTCGTGTTCATCGGGAGGGCTTGGACGGAAGAGGCGATGGAAACGAGGCCTGGCGTACCGCACAACGGAGGAAACGGACCTCCTACGGTCGAAACAGGGGTCCTGTTGATCGGGAGGGGTGTGGCGTACCGCAAAACGGAGGAAACGGACCTCCTACGATCAAAATGGGGGTCCTGTTGATCGGGAGGGGTGTGGCGTACCGCAAAACGGAGGAAACGGACCTCCTACGGTCGAAACGGGGGTCCTGTTGATCGGGAGGGGTGTGGCGTACCGCAAAACGGAGGAAACGGACTTGTGTTGGAGCGCTACGGTCGAAACGGGGGTCCTGTTCATCGGGAGGGGTGTGGCGTACCGCAAAACGGGACTCCACAGGATACTGTTCATCTCCACCGTCGACCCCCTCCAGCCTCCACGAGCTACTGTTCATCCACCGTCGACCTCCTCCAGCCTCCACGAGCTCCTGTTCATCCAGCCTCCACCGCGCGCTACTCCACCGGCTACTATTCAACCACCCCTCCACCATCTACTGTTCATCCAGCCCTCCACACCACGGGGTCCTGTTCAACCACCCCTCCACCGTCTACTGTTCATCCAGACCTCCACACCACGGGGTCCTGTTCAACCACCCCTCCATGGGCACCCCTCCATCGTCTACAGTTCATCCTGCCCTCCACGGGGTGGTCCTGTTCATCCAGCCCTCCACGGGGTCCTGTTCATCCAGCCCCAACCGGCTCGATCAATCGGGGTCCTGTTCATCCAGAGGCAACACCACGGGGTCCTGTTCATCCACCCCCACCGGGAACTGTTCATCCAACCCCCCCCCCCCCCCCGCAACGCTCACTGTTCATCCAGAGGCAGCATCGATCGGCTTCAGTTAGCAGCAGTAGCCAAGGAATCGCTCGATCGGGTTTAGTTAACAGCCATCGATCGATCGCCCGGGTTCAGTAACGCGTAGCCTGCAGTGCAATCGCTCCGGTTCAATTAGAGCCCAATGCCTTGCTCGGGTTCAGTTAGAGCCAACGCCTCTCACACACGCGCGTACGTGTACGAGAGAAACGCGCATCGCTCGGCCCCCGACCTCCCACCGTAACCGGGAACTCCCCGAAATTTCCTCCCCCCTCGCTTCTACCATGGTTTTTTCCGTCATGGACGGCCCAAAGAATGTCATGCAGCTGCGTCTCCGGCCCGCCCAGGACGAAAAGCCCATTTTCTGTCATGATTTTTTGTCATAGAAGTAGGAGCCCACCACATCTATTATGATACCGGGTTTTGTCACAATTATCGTCATAGAAGTGTCATATGTATGACAGGAAAAAAATTCGTTCGGCCCAAAATGTCACGGATGTGTCTTTTTTTTGTAGTGTCTCTTTGTGTTTCGAGGATCTAGCACATGTGTGATCGTTCATGTTGGTTTGAGTGATTCTCTTGTGATTCCCCTCGTGTTTTCCCTCGTGTTTCCCCTCGTGTTCTTCGTGTTCTTCACGGGATCCGCTCCTTTCGTGAAAGATTGGCCATCTAGGGTTCCACCCTACATCACGGTGTCCACGAAAACTCCCTTTGCCCAATTAACTTTGGGGAGCTTGCTCACTATGGCACCGCCACAGTCCGCGTGTTGCACATTGACCACCTTTGGCTTCACGTTGAAAATCTTAAGCCATAAACCGAAGTGTGGAGGGACGCAGAGGAAGGCTTCACATATGACGATGAACGCCGAGATATGAAGAAACGAATTTGGGGCCAGATCGTGAAAATCTAGCCCGTAATAGAACATAAGACCCCTCACGAAGGGGTGGAGGGCAAATCCGAGTCCGCGGAGGAAGTGGGGGATGAATACCACCCTCTCGCCAGGCTCCGGAGTGGGGATAACCTGCGCCGGATCGGGAAGCTTGTGCTTGATTTCCGCAGTCAGGTACCGCGCCTCCCGCAGCTCCTTGATATTCTCCTCCGTGACGGAGGAGGCCATCCACTTGCCTTGAGAGCCGGCCATGGTCGGAGGAGTTGCAGAGGAGAGAATCATAATCATATAGGCTAGACATCTAGGGTTTAGCCATCACGATCTCGTGGTAGATAAACTCTTGTAATCCCTATACTCATCAAAGTCAATCAAGCAGAACGTAGGGTATTACCTCCATCAAGAGGGCCCGAATCCTAGGTAAACACCGTGTCCCTTGCCTCCTGTTACCATCGATCCTTAGACGCACAGTTTGGGACCCCCTACCCGAGATCTGCCGGTTTTGACACCAATAGGCGCAACTAGAATAATCAAGAAGTGGTCCTGAACACCAACCTACGAGTTAATCATAACCACATTGTGTCCCCTTCTTGATTCCAATCTCACGAGAAGAGGCAATCACAGTATGCACACGGTTGGCAAGTTTTAGTTATTGTTAGTTGAAGTTCTCTACAACCGGATGTCATAAATTTCCAAGTCGCCACATAACCGAGGGCATGACTTTCCAGAAGATTTAACCCTACAGGGGTGCACCAACTTGTCCAATATAAATTATCGTAAGCATACCCATTCCCCCCCAATTAAAATAGGTCATTAGAGCCCCCGTGGATAGCCACGTGCATTCCAAGAGTTCGGAGTAACAAGTCCTCCACCTAAGTTAAAACTTGTCCAGCGAGACCTCCCGGTGAGTCAGATCCAGCTCTAAGCCACGCACACTCTATCCCCCTAAGGGTAAAATAAATTATTATGTTTTATTATGTGGGAAAATTTTAAAACCAATGTTGGGACTTATTAGAGAAGTTCAGCACATGGACAGAATGATCAGGGGGGCAATAAACCCCACATACGTTAGTAGCGCTCATCAGGGAACATAACACCGGTATCACGAAAACTATGGCGACAAGAGTGTAACAAAACACTAAGCAAAAGGCCAAGTCTTTCACCCTTTACTAAGTGTATAGATGGATTAATTAAATAAGTATGATATATTGATATCCATGTCCCAGCATGGAACAACCTACACCTGCAACTAGCAACGCTATAAGAGGGGTTGAGCAAGCAGTAACATAGCAAACAAAGTTTTGCATAGGTGGTGGAGGTTAGAGTCTTTATCATGGCAATTGTGAGGCTTGCAGACAAGTGGTAGGTAGCGAGACCAAACGATAGCATCGAGACATCTAGCAAAGTAAAGCTAGTGAAGATATCCAAGGTAATGATCATCCTTACCTAGAATCCCGCTTTGAAGATCGAATCCATGAAGCATAGTCAAACAAATCTTTGCACTCTGTATCATTACCGAGAACTAGTGAGAAGAAGCAAACGACCTAGTAATAAACATCACAAGCATGCAAGTCATGAGGATATCACAAAAATAGTGGAGGCCTTGGTCTTGGTCTGTCATAGCCAGCCAGCTCTCCGAAGGTCTCCGATGACGACCCCACGATGGAGACTAGCTCCAACGACGACTCCGCACCGCATCTCGCGCCCGTGCATGTTGGGTCGACGATGGAGCAGACACAAATGCACGTTAATGTCACCATGGTGAAGGAGCCGCCGGAACCCACGCCTATCTCGTTGTTCCGGCAGGCGCATGACAATAGCAACGGTTATGGGACGATGAGTGTGTCAGGCCCTTCACTTCCATCGTGGACCTCACGTCCACCAGCAACGGACGGGTCGCGGACTCTGACGAGGATGAGTGGGGCATGGGAGGCGGCGGGGCCTCGAGTCCGTAGGTCAGTCCGTCTCCCATGTTCTACTCTTCCTCGCTGGCGACTACACCTTCATTTCATGGGTCTTATTGCCGCCTTTCATGTAGACAACGAGATGAGCCCGGTGATCACCGAAGGGAACAATAAGGATGTGGGGGACGGGCGCCGCCCTAGGTTAGCTTTAGGTGCAGTCGCTTTTTAATTAAAATATGTCAAAAATGTAATGAGTGTGCTCCGGTTTAGATGAAGATCATCTGGTTTGCATGTAATTCGCCTGGTTTGTTGAAATCTGGTTTGAAATGTATGCAGCAACGGTTTGATGGACGACTCTCGCATCAGTGTCTGCGGACTGGTTCCCCCCGGTCTGTAGACGGATATGGCACTACTAGGAAAAGGATAATTAGTGGCACACCTGTTTTGGCCATTAATGGCGCACTATAGGTGCGCCACTATCATCACGCCACTTGTAACAAGTACTAATGGCGCACCCCTGCGCCATTAGTATACCAGACAATAGTGGCGCACCTGGCAATGCGCCATTAATATGTCCCCTGGTGCGCCATTACTATGCCTCCTAGGGGGCCTGATGACCCACAAGTATAGGAGATCTATCATAGTCCTTTCGGTAAGTAAGAGTGTCAAACCCAATGAGGAGCAGAAGGAAATGATAAGCGGTTTTCAGCAAGGTATTCTCTGCAAGCACTGAAATAATAGGTAACAGATAGTTTTGTGATAGGATAATTTGTAATGAGCAACAAGTAACAAAAGTAAATAAAGTGCAGCAAGGTGGCCCAATCCTTTTTGTGGCAAAGGACAAGCCTGGACAAACTCTTATATGATGTAAAGAGCTCCCGAGGACACATGGGAATATCGTCAAGCTAGTTTTCATCACGTTCATATGATTCGCGTTCGGTACTTTGATAATTTGGTATGTGGGTGGACCGGTGCTTGGCTGCTGCCCTTACTTGGACAAACATCCCACTTATGATTAACCTCTATTGCAAGCATCCGCAACTACAACAAAAGTATTAAGGTAAACCTAACCATAGCATGGAACATATGGATCCAAATCAGCCCCTTACGAAGCAACGCATAAACTAGGGTTTAAGCTTCTGTCACTCTAGCAACCCATCATCTACTTATTACTTCCCAATGCCTTCCTCTAGGCCGAAATAATGGTGAAGTATCATGTAGTCGACGTTCACATAAGACCACTAGAGGAGAGACAACATACATCTCATCAAAATATCGAACGAATACCAAATTCACATGACTACTAATAGCAAGACTTCTCCCATGTCCTCAGGAACAAACGTAACTACTCACAAAGCATATTCATGTTCATAATCAGAGGGGTATTAATATGCATATAGGATCTGAACATATGATATTCCACCAAGTAAACCAACTAGCATCAACTATAAGGAGTAATTAACACTACTAGCAACCCACAGGTACCAATCCCAGACTTGGAGACAAGAATTGGATACAAGAGATGAACTAGGGTTTTGAGAGGAGATGGTGCTGGTGAAGATGTTGATGGAGATTGCCCTCTCCCGATGAGAGGAGCGTTGGTGATGACGATGCCGATGATTTCCCCCTCCCGGAGGGAAGTTTCCCCGGCAGAACAGCTCCGCCAGAGCCCTAGATTGGTTCTGCCAAGGTTCCGCCTCGTGGCGGCGGAGTCTCGTCCGGGAAAGATGGCTTATGATTTTTTTCCTCATCGAAAGACTCCATATAGCAGAAGATGGCCACCAGAGGGCCACCAGGGGGCGCACGAGGTAGGGGGGCACCGGGGCCCCCCACCCTCGTGGGCAGGGTGTGGCCCCCTGGTGAACTTCTTGCGCTCAATATTTTTCATATATTCTGAAAATGTCTTCCGTGAAGTTTCAGGACTTTTGGAGCTATGCAGAATAGGTCTCTAATATTTGCTCCTTTTCTAGCCCAGAATCCCAGCTGCCGGCATTCTCCCTCTTTATGTAAACCTTGTAAAATAAGAGAGAATAGGCATAAATATTGTGACATAATGTGTAATAACAGCCCATAATGCAATAAATATCGATATAAAAGCATGATGCAAAATGGACGTATCAACTCCCCCGAGCTTAGACCTCGCTTGTCCTCAAGCGAAAGCCGAAATCGAAAAATATGTCCACATGTTTAGAGATAGAGGTGTCGATAAAAATAAAATACGGACATGAGGGCTTCATGATCATTCTTAGAACAGTAACTTATATAATTCTTGTCATATGATCTCTTATGCTAGAGTAACAATTCAATCACAATTTCAAGTATGAATCATAAACTTCATTGAAAACTAACAAACTATAGTCTTAGTCATTGAAGCAATTGCAATTTATATAACATAGGAAAGAGTCAATATATAAGAGCTTTTCAGCAAGTCCACATACTCAACTATCATATAGTGTTTCACCATTGCTAACACTCACGCAATACTTATGGGTATGGAGTTTTAACCAGACACAGAGAAAGATAGGGGCTTATAGTTTTGCCTCCCAATGTTTTACCTCAAGGGTAATGTCAACAATAATAGTTCGTGAAAACTCACATCCAATTAGCCATATATACCAGGATCTTTCCAACATATTGTGCTTGCCAAAAGATAAAATGTAAAAAGGAAAGGTGAAGATCACCATGACTCTTATGTAAGGTAGGAGATAAAAGTAAAAGATAGGCCCTTCGCAGAGGGAAGCGGAAGTTGTCATGTGCTTTTATGGTTGGATGCACAAAATCTTAATGCGAAAGAATGTCACTTTATATTGCCACTTGTGATATGGACCTTTATTATGCAGTATATCGCTTTTATTTCTTCCATATCACACGATCCTATAAAGCTTATTTCCTCCACACCAATCAATCATACATATTTAGAGAACAATTTTTATTGCTTGCACCGATGACAACTTACTTGGAGGATCTTACTCAATCCATAGGTAGGTATGGTGGACTCTCATGGCAAAACTGGTTTAAGGGTGTTTGGAAGCACAAGTAGTATCTCTACTTAGTGTAGAGAATTTGGCTAGCATGAGGGAGAAAGTCAAGCTCAATCATGTTGGATGATCCATGACAATATAATTTATCTCAGATGTAATAAAACATAACCCATTACGTTGTCTTCCTTGTCCAACGTCAACTCTTTAGCATGTCATATTTTAATGAGTGCTCACAATCATAAAAGATGTCCAAGATAGTGTATTTATATGTGAAGACCTCTCTTTCTTTATTACTTCCTATTAATTGCAACTATGACCAGAACTATGTTTGTCAACTCTCAACAACTTTTATTCATCATACTCTTTCTATGTGAGCTCATTACTCTCCATAAGATCCATATGATCTCTTTTATTCTTTTTATTCTTTCTCTTTTCTTTTATTCACTCGAGATCATGGAAAAATAATCAAGCCCTTGACTCAACACTAATCTTTATCATATAGCTCACGGACTCGATTACATAGAAGGATCATAAAGCAAAACTCACAACTAAATCATACTAAAAACTTTATACTACTAGATCAAGATATTACCAAAAGGATCAAACTAAGAAAAACGGTAAAGATAAAAGTGATGGTGATACGATACTGGGGCACTCACCCAAGCTTGGCAGTTGCCAAGGAGAGTGCCCATACCAGATACTCAGTTCTTCTTTGTTGGTGAAGAAGGTGATGGTTTTTTTGATGGCGTGGGCTTCTTCTTTAATTTGCGCTTAAGGACAGAATTTTGGTCCCTTAGGTCCTCGATCTCCTGCTCCAGGCTCAGTATCTTTTTGCATAGTTCCTGCTTGTTTTCCTGCAAGAGGCGAAAAGGGATAAACTCGATCTTAGGTTTCTTTACTCTATCAGGAAGGCTTGACTTTTTGAACTCCACATGCATGTCCCCAGGTTGAGGTAGTGGGACTTTTTCTTCATCTGAGCTCGTCTCCTCCTTTCCCTTAGGTTCATAGTCCTCTTCTTCTTCAGTAGTCCAACCACAATGCTCCACATCCCCATAGACTTTAGGATCTACAAGGTAGTCAGCCACATAGCTCTCTCCTTCCGAATCCTGGGACGACATGTTGCTCAAATCTGCAGCAGGACAGCTTGAAACAAAGATAGGAGATATTTGCGTGATACGGGAGTCAAAACCTCCGGGAGATTATATAATGAATTTTTACCGACCAAAATATGTGTCATGTATGAAAATGGAGTCCGAGAGCACACGAGGTGCCCACGAGGTAGGGGGCGCACCCAGGGGGTAGGGCGCACCCTCCACCCTCGTGGAGGCCTCGTGTCCTTCCCGGACTACTTCTTATTTTTCTATTTTTCTAAATATTCCAAAACGGAGAAATATTGCCATAAAAACTGTTCTGGAGTCGGTTTACTTACTGTACCACATACCTATTCCTTTTCGGAGTCTGAAAAGTTCCAGAAAGTGTCCCTTATGTATTCCTCTGGGGTTATGGTTTCAATAACATTGGTTTCAACATTTATAGGATTACCTAAGATATAATGTTTAATTCTTTGATATAGTTCAATAACAAGTGAATAATTCATAGGCATTTCTTGATTTCTACTAATATTACCAATTCTTTGACATTCATCACAAGACAAGACAAACTTACGGGCATCCTTGAAGAGAGTAGGCCAATAAAAACCGGATTGCAATACCTTGTGTGCAATTCTATCTCCAGCATGGTGTCCTCCATAAGCCTCAGAGTGAAACTTGCATAGGATCTGTTCATGTTCATGCTCAGGTACACAACGTCTAATAACACCATCTACTCCTTCTTTATAAAGATGTGGGTCATCCCAAAAGTAATGTCTCAAATCATAGAATAACTTTTTCTTTTGCTGGTATGTGAAACTAGGTGGTATAAATTTAGCAACAATGTAATTAGCATAATCAGCATGCCATGGAGCAGTATGAGAAGCATTTATGACATTCAGTTGTTCATCAGGAAAGCTATCATCAATAGGTAGTGGGTCATCAAGAACATTTTCTAACCTAGACAAGTTGTCTGCAACGGGGTTCTCAGCTCCTTTTCTATCAACAATATGCAAATCAAATTCTTGTAGCAGGAGAACCCATCTAATAAGTCTAGGTTTAGCATCTTTCTTTTCCATACTATATTTAATAGCAGCATGATCCATGTGAATAGTTACTTTAGAATCAACAATATATGGTCTAAACTTATCACAAGCAAATACAACTGCTAGGAATTCCTTTTCAGTAGCAGCATAATTTCTTTGAGCATTGTCTAGGGTTTTACTAGCATATTGGATAACATTTAATTTCTTATCAACTCTTTGTCCTAGAATAGCACCTACAGCATAATCACTAGCATCACACATAATTTCAAAAGGTAAATTCCAATTAGGTGGCTGAACAATAGGTGCAGAGACCAATGCTTTCTTAAGTATTTCAAATGCTTCTACACAATCATCATCAAAAACAAATGTTATATCTTTTTGTAATAAATTAGTCAGAGGCCGAGAAATTTTGAGAAGTCCTTAATGAACCTCCTATAAAACCGGCATGACCAAGGAAACTTCTTATACCTTTGATGTCCTTGGGACATGGCATCTTTTCAATAGCATCAACTTTGGCTTTATCAACATCAATACCTCTTTCAGAAACTTTATGCCCCAAGACAATGCCTTCATTAACCATAAAGTGACACTTTTCCCAATTCAAGAAAAGATTAGTTTCTTCACATCTCTGCAAAACTCGGTCAAGGTTGCTTAAGCAATCATCAAAAGAGGATCCATAGACGGAAAATCATCCATGAAAACGTCACATATCTTTTCACAACAGTCGGAGAATATAGCCATCATGCATCTTTGAAAGGTAGCAGGTGCATTACATAAACCAAAAGGCATACGTCTATAAGCAAAAGTACCAAAAGGGCAAGTAAAAGTAGTCTTTGATTGATTATTGGCTGACACAGGTATTTGAGAGAAACCAGAATAACAATCCAGAAAGCAAAAATGTGTATGTTTGGATAATCTTTCTAGCATTTGATCGATAAAAGGTAAGGGGTAATGATCTTTTTAGTAGCTTTATTTAATTTGCGGAAATAAATTACCATCCTATAACCTGTGATAATTCTTTGCGGGATCAACTCATCTTTATCATTAGGAACGACAATGATACCTCCCTTCTTAGGGACACAATGGAAAGGACTTACCCACTAACTATCAGCAAGGGGATAAGTTATACCTGCCTCAAGAAGCTTTAGTATTTCCTTTCTTACCACTTCCTTCATCTTAGGATTCAGCCATCGTTGATGATCACGAACTGGTTTGGCATCTTCCTCCAAATTTATTTTGTGTTGACACAGAGTGGGACTAATGCCCTTAAGATCATCAAGAGTATATCCAATAGCAGCATGGTGCTTCTTCAGAGTTTTCAATAATCTCTCGTCTTCATTCTCTAAAAGGTTAGCGCTAATAATAACAGGATATATCTTCTTTTCATCAAGATAAGCATATTTAAGAGTATACGGTTTAAGACCGAACACGGGATCACCCTTGGGTGGAGGAGGATCCCCTAGGATTTCAACAGGTAAATTGTGTTTCAGGATGGGTTCCTGTTTAAAGAATACTTCATCTATTTCCCTTATTTCATTCATAAACATATCATTTTCATGGTCTAGCAAATATTGTTCTAAAGGATCATTAGGAGGCACGGCAAAAGAAGCGAGACCAATAATTTCATCTTTACTAGGCAATTCCTCTTCACGATGTTGTCTACAAAATTTAGAGAAATTAAATTCATGAGACATATCACCTAAACCAATAGTAACAACATCCTTTTTGCAATCTATCTTAGCATTAACTGTGTTCAAGAAGGGTCTACCAAATATAATGGGACAAAAGCTATCTTGTGGGGAACCAAGAACAAGAAAATCAGTAGGATATTTAGTTTTCCCACACAAGACTTCAACATCTCTAACAATTCCCATTGGTGAAATAGTATCTCTATTGGCACGTTTAATTGTGACATCAATATCTTCTAACTCATCGGGTGCAATGTCATGCATAATTTCTTTGTATAAGTCCAAAGGTATTGCACTAGCACTAGCACCCATATCACATAAGCCATGATAACAATGATCTCCTATTTTAACAAAAATAACAGGCATGCCTACCAAAGATCTAGGTTTATCTTTAGCACAAGGTTTAGCAATTCTAGCAGTCTCATCATGGAAATGAATAACATGCCCATCAATATTATCAGACAAGAGATCTTTAACAATAGCAATATTAGGTTCAACTTTAATTTTCTCAGGAGGTGTATAGGTTCTAATATTGCTTTTACGAACCACAGTTGAAGCTTTAGCATTATCCTTTATCCTAACAGGGAAAGGTGGTTTCTCAACATAAGAAGTAGGAACATTAGGATCATTATAAGTTATAGTCTTTTCTTCAACTTTAATAGGTGCAGCGACTTTTACTTCTATGGGAGGATGATATTTAAACCACTTCTCCCTAGGGAGATCAACATGAGAAGCAAAAGATTCACAGAAAGAAGCAACTATCTCAGAGTCAAGTCCATATTTAGTGCTAAATTTACGGAAAACATCGGTATCCATAAAAGATTTAACACAATCATACTTAGGTGTCATACCTGACTCCTTACCTTTGTTGAGGTCCCAATCTTCAGAGTTGCGTTTAATTCTTCCCAATAAATCCCATTTGAATTCAATAGTCTTCATCATAAAAGAGCCAGCACAAGAAGTATCGAGTATGGTGCGATTGTTATCAGAAAGCCGAGCATAAAAATTTTGAATAATCATTTCTCTTGAGAGCTCATGATTGGGGCATGAATATAACATTGATTTAAGCCTCCCCCAAGCTTGAGCGATGCTTTCTCCTTCGCGAGGACAAAAATTATATATATAATTGCGATCATGATGAACAAGATGCATAGGATAAAACTTCTGATGAAATTCCAATTTCAATGCATCTCCCTTCAAAGATAAAGGGAAGACCTTCTTCTTAATAACATCTTCGGGTACATCTGCAAGCTTAAATAATCCACAAACTTCATCCACATATATTAAGTGCTCATCAGGATGCATTGTTCCACCTCCTGCAAAAGGATTAGCTAGTAGTTTTTCTATCATACCCGAAGGAATTTCAAAGCAGACATTTTCAATTTCATTTTCATTTTCAGTAGGTTCAGTAGGTTGAGGAGCAACTCTTTGCTCTACTGGCCGGGGTGAAGATACCCCGAACAAGCCCCTCAGAGGATTACTTTCCTAGTAACAAGTGACAGTAAATTTCAGCACACTATATAAATTTTTCCTTACCAAATTCCACCTACCAAAGGCGCTTCACTCCCCGGCAACGGCGCCAGAAAAGAGTCTTGATGACCCACAAGTATAGGGGATCTATCGTAGTCCTTTCGATAAGTAAGAGTGTCGAACCCAACGAGGAGCAAAAGGAAATGATAAGCAGTTTTCAGCAAGGTATTCTCTGCAAGCACTAAAATAATAGGTAACAAATAGTTTCGTGATAGGATAATTTGTAACGAGTAACAAGTAACAAAAGTAAATAAAGTGCAGCAAGGTGGCCCAATCCTTTTTGTAGCAAAAGGAAAAGCCTGGACAAACTCTTATATTGAGAAAAGCGCTCCCGAGGACACATGGGAATTATCGTCAAGCTAGTTTTCATCACGATCATATGATTCGCGTTCGGTACTTTGATAATTTGGTATGTGGGTGGACCGGTGCTTGGGTACTGTCCTTACTTGCACAAGCATCCCACTTATGATTAACCTCTATGGCAAGCATCCGCAACTACAGCAAAAGTATTAAGGTAAACCTAACCATAGCATGAAACATATGGATCCAAATCAGCCCCTTATGAAGCAACGCATAAACCAGGGTTTAAGCTTCTGTCACTTTAGCAACCCATCATCTACTTATTACTTCCCAATGCCTTCCTCTAGGCCCAAATAATGGTGAAGTGTCATGTAGTCAACGTTCACATAACACCACTAGAGGAGAGACAACATACATCTCATCAAAATATTGAACGAATACCAAATTCACATGACTACTAATAGCAAGACTTCTCCCATGTCCTCAGGAACAAACGTAACTACTCACAAAGCATATTCATGTTCATAATCGAAGGGGTATTAATATGCATATAGGATCTGAACATATGATCTTCCACCAAGTAAACCAACTAACATCAACTACAAAGAGTAATCAACACTACTAGCAACCCACGGGTACCAATCCCGGACTTGGAGACAAGAATTGGATACAAGAGATGAACTAGGGTTTTGAGAGGAGATGGTGCTGGTGAAGATGTTGATGGAGATTGCCCTCTACCAATGAGAGGAAAGTTCGTGATGACGATGGCGATGATTTCCCCCTCCCAGAGGGAAGTTTCCCCGGCAGGACAGCTCCGCCAGAGCCCTAGATTGGTTCCGCCTCGTGGCGGCGGAGTCTCATCTGGAAAGATGGCTTTTGATTTTCTTTTTCCTCATTGAAAGACTCCATATAGCAGAAGATGCCCATCGGAGGGCCACCAGGGGGCCCACGAGGTAGGGGGCGCGCCCAGGGGGTAGGGCGCGCCCCCCATCCTCGTGGGCAGGGTGTGGCCCCCCTGGTGAACTTCTTGCGCTCAGTATTTTTTATATATTTTGAAAATGACTTCCATGAAGTTTCAGGACTTTTGGAGCTGTGCAGAATAGGTCTCTAATATTTGCTCCTTTTCCAGCCCAGAATCCCAGCTGTCGGCATTCTCCCTCTTTATGTAAACCTTGTAAAATAAGAGAGAATAGGCATAAGTATTGAAATGTGTAATAACAGCCCATAATGCAATAAATATCGATATAAAAGCATGATGCAAAATGGACGTATCAGGGCCATATTTACCTTGTGCTCTGGGTTACTAATGGCGCACTTCTAGATAATGCGCCACTAGTCTGTTTATTGCAGTGCGCCACTAAAGTGCAGTATGGTGCGCCACTAGTATGAATATTAGGAATTATTTTTTTCTTGTCTGATATTTGCACAGGTTACAAAATATATTACTGCACAGGATATAGACAACACAACATATAAACGGCAGATTTATCGAATACAATAGAAGATTAGTCTCCGAATACAATTCATCATATTAGTCTCCGAATTCAAAATACCGAACAAAGTTAGAACATTACAAGTCTCGAGACCGCGAGTAGCGAGTTTGTCTTCACCTTACAAGTCGATATCGATCATCTAAACTACCATCACATAGAAGAGAGATGTGGTCATCACGTTGAGCATCATCACGATGAAACTGGACTTCATCCGGTTCCTCCTCCGCTCCCTCCTCTCTCCCACTAGATAGCGCACGTATCTAGCTTCCGCCTCCGCTCTAGTGGTGTACCCTTTGTAACTATTACCGCTGAAACGGTGAACCTTTCTTCGACACTCCTCCCAGTCATAGACTCCGGGAACCTTACCCTTGTACACGACATACGACGGCATCTCTATGCACTAGACAAACAAAACATTAGTAGCAATTCACAGACAATACATAAGCAATATATAAGTATGCAACAAAAGGATCGGAAGAGAAAAGAAACACATTAATAGCACAATTCATAGTCCTACTAATAAATAGCATCGATTACATATAAGTTGAACAACTGTCCAAACCAAAGAGACATACAAGTTCATTAAAGTTTAATTACAACATGAGCTAATCGATATTTCAGAACTACATAGCATCACTACTTTCGACTCGACTCAGGGACCGGAGCATGGATGAAGCCGCCGTCTTTCGTGATGGTCATGAAATCGCGATCGTTGTCAACCTGCATTTGTAGCGTTGTTTCTATTTCACTGTTGGACGGTTGATATCTGAGGTAGAACTGCCCCGAGGTACGAAGGACATCTTGATGGATGATTTCCGCAAACTCCGACTGGATGCGAAAGAATTCTTGTCTGAGGTCCGCATCCTGGATTGTCGACAAGCGGGCGGCCCGATCTTTGAGACTATTTGGTAGCAGAAGGTGATTATGGTCCCGTACGATCGTCCGCATGTGATGGAGGGTGTAGTAGGCATCCTTCTAACCGCCAGGTGGCTGCTTGACGTAGGGGAACGTCGTTACATGGGTGAACACGTGCTTGTCGTACTTAAAAATTGGCCTCCTGAAGGTGCCTCCAGATTTGGTGTAGCCGAGGAGAACATCATTAAGAACTTTCTTGATATTTGTGTAGTCTTTATTCGACTGACGGTCCGAGTCGAAATACGTGGCCATGGAATAGTTCGGGCTTAAGAGGATGAGTGTGCAATGTGTGTCACTGCACAAAACATGGAATGTTAGAAAAAAAAAGAACGATCGAAATCTAAGAAATCATATGTTACGGGGCGGTGAGGGGATGACTTACTCGGGAAAGTAAGGCACGAGGAAGTTATCCTTATCTGGGTTTGCCAAAATGACGCCTTCGAGGTATGAACTCGCGACTTGCTGGTCCCCAGCGTTGCCCAAGATCTTGGCACGCATGTAGAATGGGTCGACTATCACGATGTCCGGGGTCTTGTCTCTAATGATCCACATCTCCATACTTAGCGAAAATAGCCGAATGAAGGTGTAGTGCAGTGGATGAAGGTTAAACATAGCGAAGATGTCATCGAACCGCAGGACGATCATACCCCCGATGGCGTTATCGACAAAGCCCTTGCCCTCTGGCACCTTGGCCACGAAAACCGGGTATGCCACATCATTCTCGGAGAGACGTCGCTTCTCCAAAGAAAGAACACTGTCATGCAGACTCCGCATAGCACCGGTTGCAGCATTGAGCAGATTAGTCGGTAGCATCGGCCTACCCGCCACATGCACCCACCTTGAGATATCCTTAGGTGAAGGTCGCCCGTCCTGAGCACAGATCGTACTCGGTGCCAGCTGTCTCGCACCCTTGTTATTCTTTCTTTTCCGTCCCTTCTTCTTCTGCTGTAATGGGATCAAGTTATGCTCAGAGACCACCTTCTTGAGTGTGTTGGGGCTGATAATATTTTGCACCTCGGCTATCTGAGGCTCGGTGAAGGCGGCGGCTAGAGGCGTCTCCTAAGAACTGAATGCCAGACGACGCCTGTTGCAATTGGGTTTCTCCGCGGTACCAGCTAGATCGTGATCGTCTTTTGCAGGGTTGGGTTCTTGAGAAGGAGGTCTGAGAATTCATCGCTGTACCCATGTTCATTGAAGTACTTATCAACCCTGGTAAATGTACCGTCATCATCGTCTGGATCCTGTGCCATATGCATGTCCGGATCAGCCGACGGCAGTAGCGTTGCGGCGGTCTTGCCATGGCTTGGCGCTGGCACGACTGGCCGTGTTGTATGTGGGGTGGTGTCCCCCGCCCCCAAATGAATCTGGCTCTTCGGCCAAAGTATGGACCAGCTTATGTAGGCGTTGAGGGTCATCACATCATGTTCGTTGGCCCCAAGGGGTCGATACGAAGGTAACAAGTCGTCGCAGCCCCGCAGCACCCGAACCAGTTGAACCCTATACACGTTGGGTGGCATCGGATTACCGTGGAATAGGCGGTTGCCCGGTTGAACGATTCTGGCCTTGGCGACATTGATCGACTCACCGTTCACGAAGTGCAGGAGAGTGCATGAAACGTCGGCGGCGCCCTGCGAAAACATGTAGGGCGTCAGGGATGCCCAGTCAAAGGCAAGGAGATGAAGTCATCGGCCGAGAGGCTTCATTACCGTGATGGCGTCGAGCTCGGCTAATGTCGAGGCACCACCAACGGCGGGCGTGCAAGTGACGGAGGGGTCGCTTGCTGCCGAGGTGCCGGACGGCGTCTTCTTCCCACACTCGGGCGCATTAAGCTCCAATGCCGGCACCGATGCCGGAGACACCAATGTCGCCTCCACCGGAGACACCAATGCCGCCGGCGCGTTGTGCGAGTTGCTGCCCGTGAAGCTGGGAATCGGGGGCGGCCCCTGTTGGCCGCCCCCAATCCACGCCTGCAGCCCCTCAAGCAAGGTAGGCATAATGGCGATGATCATCGCTCCCAGTTGGTCTGGCACTTGCTCTTTGACTATCTCCGGAATCCGCGCCACTTGTGCCTTGAGTTCTTGAACCTCACGCTCCTGGCTTTCTGAGCTGGTCTTTCTCTCCTTTCACCCAGCGGTATAGTATTCCGACCATTTCGTGGACAAGCCTTTGCCGGCCACACGACCAGCTGACGTCGGCCTACTGAGATTATCCTTGTGTTTCATTATGTTCAACGCCCTATTTAAAGTGGTGTCCCAAGGGGAGCTTTGAGACGACCCCGCGCTACTGCTTTCAGTTTCCTGCAGAAGGAACGTGAACCATTTAGAAAATTGGCTTCATTAATTAGAATACAACCATATGGAGCTAATTACGTGGGGATGTATTCCTTACCAGAACAAGCTCAAGCGCCTTGGTCTTCGGATCTGTGGTAAGCTCCTTGGTTACCGGGTCAATCTTGTCGTCGTATTTATCGAAGAGGGGCGATAGGCGTTGCTCAGCACGCTCCGCGTCCTCCTTGTCCCATATAGGTTCTGCCACTCTGTAACCGCTGGGACCGAGTTTGTGGACCCCTAAGTTCAAGTCCCGCATATCTTTCCCCCACTGACTTGATTCCGCGGTTGCATTGCTCTCACACTTGATCTTGAACTCTAGGTGGTCAGCTTCGCTGATCGAAGGATTTTGTCTCCTTGATCTTCTCATAACTATCACCTTTTTCAATCCTTCTCTTCATTGCGGCTCTCCAAGTAGCCAGGGCCATGCTCATCTTCGTGAGGGCGGCACTGTTCACTTTATTCCCTGAGAGGCATGTGTTTGCGAAGTCACCAGGGAACTTGTATCGTTCGTGCAGCTTCGTGAAGCGGAGGTTGTGCAAATTCCCTCGGTCACGATGCCTTAGGTTCTTGGTGTTGATCGAGACGGTGCTCCGGAGAATGCACCCGAGCTGTCCCGCGTACCCCTTGACTAATTCTTTGGGCGTCGTTGGCTGCCCACTGGAGGACACTTCAGTAAATTCCTCCTTGACGGTGCCGAGCACATTCGGGAGCCGGTCCTTCCGTTGCCTCTTCGGTTGGCTTCCACATGTGCGTGCGCTGCCATCATCAGTGGTGGCATCCTCGGTGGCACCATCAGTGGTGTCATCCCCGACGCCACTAGGGGTTGTGTAGTCGGGATTGGTGTCTTCCGCGACGTCCTCATAGCGGTGAGGTTCTTCCTCCATCTCCTGGGACAGCTCCCAGAATGCCTTGCCCGAACTGCTGGCCTCATCGTTGTGGGCCATGTTTCACTCTAAATAGGAAAGAAAGTTTGGTCAAAAAGTTGGTTATTGTCAAGGAACAAGATCTCTAAGTTGACCAAATAACCTAATTCTCGAGGAATGTCGCCAAAAAGTTGGTCATTGTCAAGGAACAATTGAGAGATGTTTGTGATATTGCCTAGGTGTTTTGGGATGGAACCTGTTAGTGTGTTGTTGCTAAGGTCCATGTCCCTTCCTAAGCCCCTTCTTCTTGTCTCTTCTCACTATCTATCTCACACACATGGCAAGCAAGGGTGTTTGAGTGTGTGAAAAAATACTAAACTAATCCAAGGGCTGAAAATTGATCATTTGTCGGGAGGAGGTGGGCTTCTCTATTAAGACACGGTGGGTGAGAGGCACACATGTGGTTTTACCCCTTCTCTATCATCTCTTCTCATTTTCCTCGCAGGGCACACACCCATGTAGGATTTTTTTAGTTCTTTGTTGTAGGTTCCAAAAAAATTAAAAGTTCACAAAAATTGAAATTTCAAAATTTTAAGAAATTCAATTTCTAAAGTTTTTTTGAAGTTTAAAAAATCCTGTAATTTTCCAATATTGTAAGTTGTAGTTTCTAAAAGTGCCTGGAACATAAAGTTGTGAAAACTATAAAGCATCAAAACTGAAAAGTTCACAAAACAGGAAACATTATGTCCCAGTGTGGGCAAACGGGCGTGGCTGCCCATCAATTAGCCCTGCCTCACTACTTCTACCATGAACATAGCTAGAAGATGAAAGACAATGCTTATCAATCAGGATAGTCATATCTGAACCAAATTCATGCTTAGATCAAATTAGTTGATACATATTGAATTGAGAGTACTGTAAAAGATCTTGACATTTAAAAGAAGCAAAAAATATCATGTAGGCAAATACTGGTGCTACCTCTAAGACCAACACCTATAAACATCGAGTGATGGACAAAAAACAGTTGATCCTACTTAATTAAGTACTAAGATACCCTGGCCCATGCATTAGTCGCAAGTACCCCAAATGTCCTATTTTTAGCAAAGTCATGCTAAAATTCACGGAAAATTTTAGCATGACCTTTGTTGAAAATAGGACATATGGAGTACCCGAATTTGCCGGAACGGAAGTTAATCGACATTCTGGCAAACTCAAGGGCCTCTCGGGGTACCTGCAAAATCATTATCCCACCCCCGCCCCGCTGCAACCCCACAACACCCCACAATATCATCACGACACGATGGTCGGAGACAAAACCCCCCAATATCATCATGACACGATGGTCGGAGACAAAACCCAACAATATATCTTCTAGCCATGAAACCCTACCCTGATTCTCCTTTCTTCCTATTTTTTCACTTAAACCTGCAAACATGTAGGGAAAGCAATTAATACAAGGCACAAAAATGGCATGCTATGTAGCCATAATGCTACAGAACATATGAAATACATGCCAGCAATATATATGATATAAACTCCAATAATTTTTGAATAAAAACAGTAGCTAAAAATAGTAGCAAGCAAGCAATTCATTTGACTAACTATTTAAGTGTTCTAGACTCTAACAACCACTTTGCGGAAAAGCAGGAAAGTGGTTCTTCACGGATAGCTGGATGATCATAACAACGGGTTATGATGGCAGATCGCATCGGCAGCACCGCCTACTCGAGTGCCTAGGAAAAGAGCGTTGGTGCTTCCGATCATGCTACCCCCTCACAGCCACATAAACAGAGAAGGCAACTTGCAGGTTAAACTATCCCAAATAGTTTGCTGGGTTCTGCATACCAGGTATGCTAGTTTAGAACATCAAATTAGATGTATGTGTGGCTGGTGAAGCTCACTGGAAAGGGAAGCTCTAACAACTATGCTTGCTAGGAACATGCCCCCAGCTGAATTGGTTGCTCAGTCACATCCACATATAACTATACACATAAATAAGTCCAACAAACATGATCCAATATGATGTAAGCAAAAACATCGCTTCTCCTTGGATCAACACCAGGAAAAGAATCCACTCCAACAACCATGTCAAAGCAAATCCATCGGCGAAAATCTACTGGAGGGGTCAACAGAAGAACTAGGAAAAATGTAAGGACCGTTGTTTCTATCATAATTCCAACAGTTTATCATCTCCATGCACATACCTCCTGACCCAATATCCAACTAAGGTCAGGAATTCCTAGCCCACCAATTTTGTTTTTCATGCATATCATGCCCCAATTGGCAAGATATAATTAATCGGTTGTGTTAACATGATCAAACAATGCAGACCCTTGGACGGAACCAGCAGCTTAATGCTTCAACATAGCAGCAAAAAACTCAGGCATGGTAGCAGAATCAGTCAACCTTTGCATCCAACACATAGATAATCAGAAAAGATTTGAAAGGGGCACATATCGACCAACATGGTAGCACCAGACCAAAAGCTAAACACAACAGCACTAATCCAACATCTAACCAAATTTGATGAAACAATGCAGATCCTTGGATGGGGTCGGTCGGAGGAAGAAGAAGTGCTCGGGCCTCCTCTCCTGGTGGACGTGAGACAGAGGGCGGCTAGCGCGAGCAGGGGATGGCCTGGGGGTCAGGGGAAGGCGGGCATGGGCGCAGGGCTACCGGCCAGGTGAGGCGGGGCTCGCGGCTAGGGACTTCAGAGGCAGTAGAAGGAAGCCCGGCGCGCAGCGAGGCCGTATGCCGCGCAGCAGTAGTAGGACAAGCGGAAACAACCGCACGCACGTACACGTAAGCATGGTTCGGGCGCGATGGAGTCGGCGTCCTACGGCATCTAAATCAAAGGGGCAAAGGGGGGCGAGGGAGGAGCTCACCACGGGGCTTGTGGACACCTTGGTTGCCGCGGGGATGGACCGAAGCAGCGGTGGCGACGGCGAGATGGGGTCGGTCGGAGGAAGAAGAAGTGCTCGGGCCTCCTCTCCTGGTGGACGCGGGCCTCCTCCTCCTGGTGCTCCGATGGTGGAGCGGGCGCGGGGGTCGTTGGGTGCGGGGGGTCGGCGGCGGCGGGGGGGGGGGGGGAGGGGGATAGCGAGATGGAGGGGGATCTGGCGTGGGGGGCGAGGGGGATCTGGCGAGGGAGGGATAGAGGGGGGAAAGTTAGCAATGGCGCCCCTCCTAGGGGTGCGCCATAAGTACATCGATAGCAATGGCGCACCTTCTCCTGGTGCGCCATTACTAACTTTATTATTATTATTCTTAGTTGCAACTAATGATTTTTTTAGAAAATGACAATCAAATTTGAAAACATTTATGAATGTGAAAAAGTATCTTCAAATTTGTTATTTGAAAATATTTATGAATATGAAAAAATATCATCAAATTTGTTATTTGAAAATATCATCAAATTTGTTATTTGAAAATATTTGAAAAAATATCATAAAAATTGGTATACCAATGGCGCACCACCTAGGGGTGCGTCATAAGTACATTGATAGCAATGGCGCACCTTCTCCTGGTGCGCCATTAGTAACTTTTTTTAATTTTTAGTTGCATCTAATAATTTTTCAGAAAATGACAATCAAATTTGAAAACATTTATGAATGTGAAAAAATATCATCAAATTTGTTATTTGAAAATATTTATGAATATGTAAAAATATCATCAAATTTTTTATTTGAAAATATCATCAAATTTGTTATTTGAAAATATTTGAAAAAATATCATCAAATTTGTTTCTTTTGGATTTTTAATTGCATTCATTTGTTAATTGGTAAAACATTTATGAATATGAAAAAATATCATCAAATTTGAAAAAATATTCATGAATTCAAAACGTGCCCATGAAATTTAAAAATATTCATGAGTTCAAAAAATATTAACAAATTCAATACTTTTTGTGAGTTAGAAATTCAATACCAGAATAAACATAAATAAAAATTGGTATACCAGAATAAACATAAATAAATATTCATGACGACTAGAACAAAAGAAATATCATTTCAATATGTCGAAATACAATCGAGAAATGAAGACTACAATTTAAATACAATCGATCTTAGCTAGCTATCTTTTCACAATCTTCTTGCCCTTCTTTTTGCCAATGGAGTTCTTCTATTGAATGGACGTCCTTTAGGTAGGTGATACGTCTCTAACGTATCTATAATTTTTGATTGTTCCATGCTATTATATTATCAACCTTGGATGTTTTATATGCATTTATATGCCATTTTATATGATTTTTGGGACTAACCTATTAACCTAGAGCCCACTGACAGTTTCTGTTTTTTTCTTGTTTTAGAGTATCGCAAAAAAGGAAAATCAAACGGAGTCCAATTGACCTGAAACTTTACGGAACTTATTTTTGGACTAAGAGAAGCCCACGGAGTATCGGAGTTGGACCAGGAGAGTCTCGGGCTGCCCACGAGGGTGGGGGGTACGCCCACCCCCCTGGGCGCGCCCCCCTGCCTCGTGGACAGCCCGGAGGACCACCGACGTACTTCTTCCTCCCATATATATCCATATACCCTAAAACCTCGGGGAGGAGAATAGATCGGGAGTTCCGCCGCCAGAAGCCTCCGTAGCCACCAAAAACCAATCTAGACCCGTTCTGGCACCCTGCCGGAGGGGGAATCCCTCTCCGGTGGCCATCTTCATCATCCCGGTGCTATCCATGACGAGGAGGGAGTAGTTCTTCCTCGGGGATGAGGGTATGCACCAGTATCTATGTGTTTGATCTCTCTCTCTCTCGTGTTCTTGAGGTGGTACGATCTTGATGTATCGCGAGCTTTGCTATTATAGTTGGATCTTATGATGTTTCTCCCCGTCTACTCCCTTGTGATGAATTGAGTTTTCCCTTTGAAGTTATCTTATCGGATTGAGTCTTTAAGGATTTGAGAACACTTGATGTATGTCTTGCGTGGGATACCCGTGGTGACAATGGGGTATTCTATTGATCCACTTGATGTATGTTTTGGTGATCAACTTGCGGGTTCCGCCCATGAACCTATGCATGGGGGTTGGCACACGCTTTCGTCTTGACTCTCCGATAGAATCTTTAGGGCACTCTTTGAAGTACTTTGTGTTGGTTTGAATAGATGAATCTGAGATTGTGTGATGCATATCGTATAATCATACCCACGGATACTTGAGGTGACATTGGAGTATCTAGGTGATATTAGGGTTTTGGTTGATTTGTGTCTTAAGGTGTTATTCTAGTACGAACTCTATGATAGATTGAACGGAAAGAATAGATTCATGTTATTTTACTATGGACTCTTGAATAGATCATTTAGAAAGGATAACTTTGAGGTGGTTTCGTACCCTACCATAATCTCTTCTTTTGTTCTCCGCTATTAGTGACTTTGGAGTGACTCTTTGTTGCGTGTTGAGGGATAGTTATGTGATCCAATTATGATATTATTGTTGAGAGAACTTGCACTAGTGAAAGTATGAACCCTAGGTCTTGTTTCCTAGCATTGCAATACCATTTGTGCTCACTTTTATCATTAGTTACCTTGCTGTTTTTATATTTTCAGATTACAAAAACATATATCTACCATCCATATTGCACTTGTATCACCATCTCTTCGCCGAACTAGTGCACCTATACAATTTACCATTATATTGGGTGTGTTGGGGGACACAAGAGACTCTTTGTTTTTTGGTTGCACGGTTGCTTGAGAGAGACCATCTTCATCCTACGCCTCCTACGGATTGATAAACCTTAGGTCATCCACTTGAGGGAAATTTGCTACTGTCCTACAAACCTCTACACTTGGAGGCCCAACAACGTCTACAAGAAGAAGGTTGTGTAGTAGACATCAAGCTCTTTTCTGGTGTCGTAGTCAGGGAGGTTAGCGCTTGAAGGTATATCTTTAGGTCTTGCAATCGAATCTTTTTGCTTCTTGTTTTAGCACTAGTTTAGTTTATAAAAGAAAACTACAAAAAATATGGAATTGAGTTTGCCTCATACGCTTCATATTTTTAATATCTTTCGTGAGTATGATGGAAAGGAAAATTGTGCCAAAGTGTTAGAAGAAGAATGCATTAAAATGTTTGGCACTAAATCTTTGAATGATGATCATGATTGCAATGTTATTAGTATGAACTCTTTGAATATCCATGATGCTAATGATATGCAAAGCCACAAGCTTGGGGAAGCTATGTTTGATGAAGATGATATTTTTTGTCCCCCAAGTTTTCATGAGCAAATTTATTTTGATGATAGCATGCCTCCTATTTATGATTATTATATTGATGAAAGTGGATTTGGAGAGGTCATGACTTTATTTAGTAATGATTCCACTATTTCGGAAGAGGTTCCAATTGATTATGAGAACAAAGTTGCTATCTATGATGATTATTGTGATGACATGTATGCTATAAAGAATAATGATAACCATGAAACTTTTCATCATGATTTTAGTTTTCAATTGGATTATGCCTCACATGATAGTTATTTTGTTGAGTTTGCTCCCACTATTATTAATGAGAAGAACCTTGCTTATGTGGAGAGTAGTAAATTTTCTATGCTTGTAGATCATGAAAAGAATGCTTTAGGTGCTGTTTATATTGTTGAATTCATTCATGATGCTACTGAAAATTATTATGAGGGAGGAATATATGCTTGTAGGAATTACAATAATATCAAGTTTCCTCTCTACATGTTGAAAATCTTGAAGCTATGCTTGTTTTGCTTTCCTATGCTAGTTGATTATTGTTCCCATAAATTGTTTCCTCATAAAATCCCTATGCATAGGAAGTGGGTTAGGCTTAAATGTGTTAGTCATATTCTTCATAATGCTCTCTTTATATTTCAACTCTTATCCTTTATGTGAGCATCATTGAAATCATCGTGCCTAGCTAGGGGCGTTAAACGATAGCACTTGTTGGGAGGCAACCCAACTTCATTTTTGTTCCTTGCTTTTTGTTCCTGTTTAGTAATAAATTAATCATCTATCCTCTGTTTTTGTGTTTTTTAATGTTTTAATTAGTGTTTGTGCCAAGTAAAGCCTTTAGGACCTTCTTGGGTGATTGTTATTTGATCTTGCTGTAAAAAACAGAAAGTATGCGCTCACGAGAATAATTTTAATTTCTTACCAGAGAGCGATAAAATATCAATTACACTTGAAGAAGATTAATAAACAAATTTCCTTGAACTTCCTATTTTTTCAGGATTTTTTGAGTTACAGAAGTATTTGGAACCTACAGATTACTACAGACTGTTCTGTTTTTGACAGATTCTGTTTTCTATGTGTTGTTTGCTTATTTTGATGAATCTATGAGTAGTATCGGAGGGTATGAACCATAGATAAATTGGAATACAGTAGATATTACACCAATATGAATTTAAAATGAGTTTACAACAGTACCTAAGTGGTGATTTATTTTTTGTATACTAACGGAGCTTACGAGTTTTCTGTTAAGTTTTGTGTTGTGAAGTTTTCAAGTTTTGGGTAAAGATTCGATGGACTATGGAATAAGGAGTGGCAAGAGCCTAAGCTTGGGGATGCTCAAGGCACCCCAAGGTAATATTCAAGGACAACCAAAAGCCTAAGCTTGGGGATGCCCCGGAAGGCATCCCCTCTTTCGTCTTCGTTCATCGGTAACTTTACTTGGAGCTATATTTTTATTCACCACATAATATGTGTTTTGCTTGGAGCGTCAATTTATTTTGTTAGGATTTGATTATTGTTATTTATAACAATGTTTTGCATCTTTTATTTCAATAATAGTGGCATTGATAGCCTTTACTATGCCTATTTTACTAGTCCACATGTTGCTGTTTGAAAACAGAAAGTTTACCGCTGTTGCAAAAGTTCCCTAGAAAAGTCAGAATGTGATAAAATGTTGAAAACTTTTGCATAATAAGATCTGATAAATTTACTAAAGTGTGAATTTTCTTTCATAATTTTTGGAGGAAGGGAAGTATGGATCTTGCTGCACTCTTTACAGACTGTCCTGTTTAGGCAGATTGCTGTTATGTTTGCATTGTTTGCATATGTTTGCTTCTTTAATGATTCTACTTGAGGATAGGACTATTAAACATGCATAGGAATTTAGTATGAAATGTTAAATAATAATTTTAGTGATTTGCTACAGTAGAGTATGATAAGGTTTTTGCAATGGTTTATACCAACTTATCTCATGAGTCCTTGTTGAGTTTTGTGTGGATGAAGCTTTTGAGATTTAGGGAGACCGTGATATGAGAGGAATTAAGGAGACACAAAAGCTCAAGCTTGGGGATGCCCAAGGCATCCCAAGATAATATTTCAAGAAGTCTCAAGCGTCTAAGCTTGGGGATGCCCCGGTTGGCATCCCACCTTTCTTCTTCAACAACTATCGGTTAGTTTCGGTTGATCCTAAGTTTTTGCTTCTTCACATGATGTTTGCCATTCTTAGAATGTCATTTTATTTAGTTTTGCTTGCTGCTTGAATAAAATACCAAGATCTGAAATTCTTAAATGTTAGAGAGTCTTCACATAGTCTCATAATTATTCGACTACTCATTGATCTTCACTTATATCTTTCGAAGTAGTTGTCATTTGCTCTAGTGCTTCACTTATATCTTTTTAGAGCACGGTGGTGGTTTTATTTTATAGAAATAGATGAACTCTCATGCTTCACTTATATTATTTTGAGAGTCTTTTAGAACAGCATGGTAGTTTGCTTTGGTTATGAAACTAGTCCTAATATGATGGGCATCCAAGAGGGATATAATAAAAACTTTCATATAAAGTGCATTGAATACTAAGAGAAGTTTGATACTTGATAATTGTTTTGAGATATGGAGATGGTCATATTAGAGTCATGCTAGTTGAGTAGTTGTGAATTTGAGAAATACTTGTGTTGAAGTTTGTGATTCCCGTAGCATGCATGTATGGTGAACCGTTATGTGACGAAGTCGGAGCATGATTTATTTATTGATTGTCTTCCTTATGAGTGGCGGTCGGGGACGAGCGATGGTCTTTTCCTACCAATCTATCCCCCCTACGAGCATGCGCGTAGTACTTTGTTTCGACAACTAATCGATTTTTGCAATAAGTATGTGAGTTCTTTATGACTAATGTTGAGTCCATGGATTATACGCACTCTCACCCTTCCGCCATTGCTAGCCTCTCTAGTACCGCGCAATTTTCGCCGGTACCATATCACCCACCATTAGCTTCCTCAAAACAGCCACCATATCTACCTATTATGGCATTTCCATAGACATTCCGAGATATATTGCCAAGCAACTTTCCACCGTTCCGTTTGTTATGACACGCTTCATCATTGTCATATTGCTATGCATGATCATGTAGTTAACATCGTATTTGTGGCAAAGCCACCATTCATAATTCTCCCATACATGTCACTCTTGATTCATTGCACATCCCGGTACACCGCCGGAGGCATTCATATAGAGTCATATCTTGTTCTAAGTATCGAGTTGTAAGTAAATAAAAGTGTGATGATCATCATTATTAGATCATTGTCCCAGTGAGGAAAGGATGATGGAGACTATGATTCCCCCACAAGTCGGGATGAGACTCCGGACTAAAAAAGAGAGGCCAAAGAAGCCCAAATAAATAAATAAAAAGAGGCCATAAAAAAGGGAGAAGGCCCAAATAAAAAAATAAAAAATGAGAGAAAAATGAGAGAAAAAGAGAGAAGGGACAATGTTACTATCCTTTTACCACACTTGTGCTTCAAAGTAGCACCATGATCTTCATGATAGAGAGTCTCCTATGTTGTCACATTCATATACTAGTGGGAATTTTACATTATAGAACTTGGCTTGTATATTCCAATGATGGGCTTCCTCAAAATGCCCTAGGTCTTCATGAGCAAGTGAGTTGGATGCACAGCCACTTAGTTCTTTTTGTTGAGCTTTCATATACTTATAGCTCTAGTGCATCCGTTGCATGGCAATCCCTACTCACTCACATTGATATCTATTGATGGGCATCTCCATAGCCCGTTGATACGCCTAGTTGACGTGAGACTATCTTCTCCTTTTTGTCTTCTCCACAACCATCGTTCTATTCCACATATAGTGCTATATCCATGGCTCACACTCATGTATTGCGTGAAGATTGAAAAGGTTTGAGAACACCAAAAGTATGAAACAATTGCTTGGCTTGTCATCGAGGTTGTGCATGATTTCAATACTTTGTGTGGTGAAGATGGAGCATAGCCAGACTATATGATTTTGTAGGGATAGCTTTCTTTGGCCATGTTATTTTGAGAAGACATGATTGCTTTGTTAGTATGCTTGAAGTATTATTGCTTTCATGTCAATATTAAACTTTTGTTTTGAATCTTATGGATCTGAATATTCTTGCCACAATAAAGAGAACTACATGGATAAATATGTTAGGTAGCATTCCACATCAAAAATTCTGTTTTTATCATTTACCTACTCGAGGACGAGCAGGAATTAAGCTTGGGGATGCTGATACGTCTCCAATGTATCTATAATTATTTATTGTTCCATGCTATTATATTATCAACCTTCGATGTTTTATATGCATTTATATGCCATTTTATATGATTTTTGGGACTAACCTATTAACCTAGAGCCCAGTGCCAATTTCTCTTTTTTCCTTGTTTTAGAGTATCACAGAAAAGGAAAATCAAACGGAGTCCAATTGACCTGAAACTTCATGGAACTTATTTTTGGACCAGAAGAAGCGCACGGAGTATCGAAGTTGGACCAGGGGAGTCCCGGGCTGCCCACAAGGGTGGGGGCGCACCCACCCCCTGGGCGTGCCCCCTGCCTCGTGGACAGCCCGGAGGTCCACCGACGTACTTCTTCCTCCCATATATATCCATATACCCTAAAAACTTCGGGGAGGAGAATAGATCGGGAGTTCTGCCGCTAGAAGCCTCCGTAGCCACCAAAAACCAATCTAGACCCGTTTCGGCACCCTGTCGGAGGGGGGAATCCCTCTTCGATTGCCATCTTCATCATCCCGATGCTCTCCATTACGAGGAGGGAGTAGTTCTCCCTCAAGGCTGAGGGTATGTACCAGTAGCTATGTGTTTGATCTCTCTCTCTCTCTCGTGTTCTTGAGGTGGTATGATCTTGATGTATCCTGAGCTTTGCTATTATAGTTGGATCTTATGATGTTTCTCCCCCTCTACTCTCTTGTGATGAATTGAGTTTTCCCTTTGAAGTTATCTTATCGGATTGAGTCTTTAAGGATTTGAGAACACTTGATGTATGTCTTGCGTGGGATACCCGTGGTGACAATGGGGTATTCTATTGATCCACTTGATGTATGTTTTGGTGATCAACTTGCGGGTTCCGCCCATGAACCTATGCATAGGGGTTGGCACACATTTTCATCTTGACTCTCAGGTAGAATCTTTGGGGCACTCTTTGAAGTACTTTGTGTTGGTTTGAATAGATGAATCTGAGACTGTGTGATGCATATCGTATAATCATACCCGCGGATACTTGAGGTGAAATTGGAGTATCTAGGTGATATTAGGGTTTTGGTTGATTTGTGTCTTAATGTGTTATTCTAGTACGAACTCTATGATAGATTGAACGGAAAGAATAGCTTCATGTTATTTTACTACGGACTCTTGGATAGATCGATCAGAAAGGATAACTTTGAGGTGGTTTCATACCCTACCATAATCTCTTCGTTTGTTCTCCGCTATTAGTGACTTTGGAGTGACTCTTTGTTGCATGTTGAGGGATAGTTATGTGATCCAATTATGTTATTATTGTTGAGAGAACTTGCACTAGTGAAAGTATGAACCCTAGGCCTTGTTTCCTAGCATTGCAATACCGTTTGTGCTCACTTTTATCATTAGTTACCTTGCTGTTTTTATATTTTCAGATTACAAAAACATATATCTACCATCCATATTGCACTTGTATCACCATCTCTTCGCCGAACTAGTGCACCTATACAATTTACCATTGTATTGGGTGCGTTGGGGACACAAGAGACTCTTTGTTATTTGGTTGCAGGGTTCCTTGAGAGAGACCATCTTCATCCTACGCCTCCTGCGGATTGATAAACCTTAGGTCATCCACTTGAGGGAAATTTGCTACTATCCTACAAACCTCTGCACTTGGAGGCCCAACAACGTCTACAAGAAGAAGGTTGTGTAGTAGACATCAGTAGGGTGGTCATGCTTCTTCTTGTGGTGTATGGCACTTCATCGTCGTCGTCATGTTCCATCTTCGGGTCGCTGTACTAGTCAAAGTCTTGCTCATTGGTGACTCCATCCATTCCGATGATCTTCATTTTGCCTCTCCTCACGACAACACGACTGGGCTTTGATGGGTCGGTAATGAAGAAGCGTTGGTCCACTTGGGAAGCCAGTACCCATGGCTCATTTTTCGAGGTGACGTTTGCACCCGTGGTCTTGGATTTGGCTTCGGGTATAACCATGGTGGTGAAATACCTATCTTCTTTTAGGACGCTCTTGGCCCATCTGACACGGAACATCGGGACCTTCTCTCCAGTGTAGCTCAGCTCCCAGATCTCCTTGATCCTTCCGTAGTATCTGTCCTTGTCATTACCGGTGTTGGATTCCATCGTTACCCCGGAGTTCTGATAACCATCGCTCTTCCTGTCCTTGTCCTCGGTGTAGAATGTGTAGCCATTGATATCGTACGCCTCATAGGTCATCAGGTTGTGCTCGGCACCCTGTGACAAGGCGAATATGAGTTTTTCTTCCGCGGAATAATCCTCATGTAAAGGGTACGACGGAAGCTTCTCCTTGAACCAACGCGTGAAACATGAGTTGTGCTCTTTGATTATATCTCCATCCATCTTCTGTTGGCCTCGGTCATTGTGACATGTTGAGTCATTGTGACATGAGTTGTGCTCTTTGACATGTTGAAACTCTTCGGTCAGAAAGCCCCTGGCTATGCTTCCCTCTGAACGTGACATGTTGCGAACGTATCTTTTGATGACACCATTCATCCTTTCAAACGACATCATGCTGTGTAGGAACGTCGGCCCGAGTTGGATGATATCCTCCACGATATGGACCAGCAGATGCACCATAACATCGAAGAATGCAGGCGGGAATTACATCTCAAGCTCGCATAGTATCACCATGATCTCTTCCTATAGCCTTTTGAGTTGCCTCACGCCAACCGACTTCCGAGAGATGACGTCGAAAAAGTTGCAAAGGCCAAATAGCGTTTCACGGGCGTGCGCGTCCATGATCCCATAGATTGCAACTGGGAGTATCTGCGTTATCAGCACGTGACAGTCGTGAGACTTCTGTTGGAAATATGCCCTAGAGGCAATAATAAAATGGTTATTATTACATTTCCTTGTTCATGATAATTGTCTATTGTTCATGCTATAATTGTGTTAGCCGGAAATCGTAATACATGTGTGAATACATAGACCACAACATGTCCCTAGTGAGCCTCTAGTTGACTAGCTCGTTGATTAATAGATGGTTACGGTTTCCTAACCATGGACATTGGATGTCATTGATAACGGGATCACATCATTAGGAGAATGATGTGATGGACAAGACCCAATCCTAAGCATAGCACGAGATCGTGTAGTTCGTCTGCTAAAGCTTTTCTAATGTCAAGTATCTTTTTCCTTAGACCATGAGATTGTGCAACTTTCGGATACCGTATGAGTACTTTGGGTGTGCCAAACGTCACAATGTAACTGGGTGGCTATAAAGGTACACTGCGGGTATCCCCGAAAGTATCTGTTGGGTTGGCACGAATCGAGACTGGGATTTGTCACTCCGTATGACGGAGAGGTATCTCTGGGCCCACTCGGTAGGACATCATCATAATGAGCTCAGTGTGATCAAGGAGTTGGTCATGGGATGATGTGTTATGGAACGAGTAAAGAGATTTGCCATAACGAGATTGAACAAGGTATCGGTATACCGACGATCGAATCTCGGGCAAGTGCTATATCGGTAGACAAAGGGAATCGTATACGGGGTTGATTGAATCCTTGACATCGTGGTTCATCCAATGATATCATCGTGGAGCATGTGGGAGCCAACATGGGTATCCAGATCCCGCTGTTGACTATTGGCCAAAGAGATGTCTCAGTCATGTCTGCATGCCTCCCGAACTCGTAGGGTCTGCATACTTAAGGTTCGATGACGCTAGGGTTATAGGGAATATATGTACGTGGTTACCAAATGTTGTTCGGAGTCCCGGATGAGATCCCGGACGTCACGAGGAGTTCCGGAATGGCCCGGAGGTAAAGATTTATATATGGGAAGTCCAGTTTCAGTCACCGGAAAGGTTTCGGGGTTTATCGGTATTGTACCGGGACCACCGAAGGGGTTCCGGGGGTCCACCTGCCCCAAAGGACCTAATGGGCTGTAGTTGGGTGGGAACCAGCCCCATAGTGGGCTGGTGCGCCCCCCAAGGGCCCAAGGCGCCTAGGGCTGGAAACCCTATGGGGCCGCTGCCCCCCCCTCTAGATGGATCTAGGGGCCGGCCCCCTCTCCCCTTCCCCCTATAAATAGTGGGGGTGGGAGGGCAACGGCACCCCCTTCTCCTGGCGCAGCCCTACCCCTCTCCCTCCTCATCTCTCGCAGTGCTTGGCAAAGCCCTGCTGGAGTGCCACGCTCCTCCACCATCACCACGTCGTCGTGCTGCTGCTGGACGGAGTCTTCCCCAACCTCTCCCTCTCTCCTTGCTGGATCAAGGTGCGGGAGACGTCACCGGGCTGCACGTGTGTTGAACGCGGAGGCACCGTTGTTCGGTGCTTAGATCAAAATCGGCTGCGATCTGAATCGCTTCGTGTACGACTCCGCCGACCGCGTTCTTGCAACGCTTCTGCATCACGATCTTCAATGGTATGAAGATGCACTCCCCTCTCGTTGCTAGTAAACTCCATAGATTGATCTTGGTGATGTGTAGAATTTTTTTAATTTCTGCAACGATCCCCAATAGTGGCATCATGAGCTAGGTCTATGCGTAGTTTCTATGCACGAGTAGAACACAAATTGTTGTGGACGTCGATTTTGCCAATTTACTTACCGTTACTAGTCTTATATTTATTCGGCGGCATCGCCAGATGAAGAGGCCTGGACCAACCTTACACGTACGCTTACGTGAGACAGGTTCCACCGATTGGCATGCACTAGTTGCATAAGGTGGCTAGCGGGTGTCTGTCTCTCCCACTTTAGTCGGATCGGATTCGATGAAAAGGGTCCTTATGAAGGGTAAATAGAAATTGGCATATCACGTTGGGGTTTTGGCGTAGGTAAGAAACGTTCTTGCTAGAAACCTATAGCAGCCACGTAAAAATTTGCAACAACAATTAGAGGACGTCTAACTTGTTCTTGCAGCATATGTCGTGTGAGGTGATATGGCCAAAAGGATGTGATGAATGATATATGTGATGTATGAGATTGATCATGTTGTTGTAATAGGAATCATGACTTGCATGTCGATGAGTATGACAACCTGCAGGAGCCATGGGATTTGCCTTAATTTATTGTATGACCTGCATGTCAATGAAAACGCCATGTAATTACTTTACTTTATTGCTAACCGTTAGCTATAGTAGTAGAAGTAATAGTTGGCGAGACAACTTCATGAAGACACGATGATGGAGATCATGGTGTCATGCCGGTGACGATGATGATCATGGCGCCCCGAAGATGGAGATCAAAAGGAGCAAAATGATATTGGCCATATCATGTCACTATTTGATTGCATGTGATGTTTATCATGTTTTTACATCTTATTTGCTTAGAACAACGGTAGCATAAATAAGATGATCCCTCATTAAAATATCAAGAATTGTGTTCCCTTAACTGTGCACTGTTGCTAAGGTCCATTGTTCTGAAGCACCACGTGATGATCGGGTGTGATAGGTTCTAACGTTCGCATACAACGGGTGTAAGCCAGATTTACACACGCAATACACTTAGATTGACTTGACGAGCCTAGCATGTACAGACATGGTCTCGGAACACGGAAGATCGAAAGGTCGAACATGAGTCGTATAGAAGATACAATCAACATGAAGATGTTCACCGATGATGACTAGTCCGGCTCACGTGATGATCGGACACGGCCTAGTTGACTCGGATCATGTATCACTTAGATGACTAGAGGGATGTCTATCTGAGTGGGAGTTCATTAAATAATTTGATTAGATGAACTTAATTATCATGAACATAGTCTAAAACTTTGCAATATGTCTTGTAGATCAAATGGCCTACGCTAATGTTGCCCTCAACATCAACGCATTCCTAGAGACAACCAAGCTGAAAGACGATGGTAGCAACTACACGGACTAGGTCCATAACCTCAGGATTATCCTCATAGCTGCCAAGAAAGTATATGTCCTTGAAGCACCGCTAGGTGATGCACTTGTTTTCCCAGCAACTCAAGACGTTATGAACGCCTAGCAGTCGCGTAGTGATGATTACTCCCTGGTTCAGTGCGGCATGCTTTACAGCTTAGAATCGGGGCTCCAAAAGTGTTTTGAGCAGCACGGAGCATATGAGATGTTCCAAGAGCTGAAAATGGTTTTCCAAGCTCATGCCCGGGTTGAGAGATATGAAGTCTCCGACAAGTTCTACAGTTGTAAGATGGAGGAGAATAGTTCTTTCAGCGAGCACATACTCAAAATGTCTGGGTTGCACAACCACTTATCTCAGCTGGGAGTTAACCTCCCGGATGATGCGGTCGTTGACAGAATCCTTCAGTCACTCCCACCTAGCTACAAGAGCTTTGTGATGAACTTCAATATGCAGGGGATGGAATAGACCATTCCTGAGGTATATTCAATGCTGAAATCGGTGGAGGTGGAGATCAAAAAGGAACATCAAGTGTTGATGGTGAATAAAACCACTAAGTTCAAGAAAGGCAAGGGTAAGAAGAACTTTAAGAAGGATGGCAAGGGAGTAGCCGCGCCCGGTAAGCCAGATGCCGGGGAGAAGTGAAAGCACAAGTGCTCCCTAGGTGGTTTTGATAATTGATGACAACATATCTCTTGTTGGACTAACATTTCGATCTAGCATGTTTCAGATAAGTTCAACAATGGAGTGGCATGGACTAAAGGTTGTGGGAACTCCTTCAAGATGCTAAGGACAAAGGATTGGCTAAAGCTTCAAGCTCAAGACTCCTCATTTTACATTTTAGTGATCCAAGATCACATTGAGTCTTTAGGAAAAGCCAATACTATCAAGGAGGGATGAGGTGTTGCTTAATGAGCCTCTTGCTTCATGTGCTTAGTGATATGCTCCAAAACCCTCAGCTACTTTCCCACTTCCACATATGACCTAAACCCTAAGCCAAACTCGGTCCTACCGATTCTTCCTATCCGGCGCCACCGAGTTTCACTTGTCATAAGCCACTGCCAAACCCTAATCAGTTCGTTCTCACCGATGGGATCTCGGTCTCACCGAGATGGGCTTGCAAACCCTCTGTTACCCATTGCAATATTCTCGGTCCCACCGAGATATGCAATCGGTTCCACCGAGTTTGCTTGGCCAAATCTCAGTTTCACTTATTACCCAAATCGGTCCCACCGAGTTTGAGTAATCGGTCAAACCGAGTTTTGGATTTACCCTAACCCTAGCACATCGGTCCCACCGAGTTGATCCAGTCGGTCCCACCGAAATCTCTAACGGTCACTAGGTTTACCTTTTCGGTCCGATCGAGTTTGTTGATTCGGTCCCACCGAGATTGGAAAACTGTGTGTAACGGTTGGATTTTGTGTGGAGGCTATATATACCCCTCCACCTCCTCTTCATTCGATGAGAGAGCCATCAGAACGCATACACCATTCCAACTCATATGTTCTGAGAGAGAACCACCTACTCATGTGTTGAGACCAAGATATTCCATTCCTACCATATGAATCTTGATCTCTAGCCTTCCCCAAGTTGCTTTCCACTCAAATCTTCTTTCCACAAAATCCAAATCCTATGTGAGAGAGTTGAGTGTTGGGGAGACTATCATTTGAAGCACAAGAGCAAGGAGTTCATTACCTACACACCATTTGTTACTTCTTGGAGAGTGGTGTCTCCTAGATTGGCTAGGTGTCACTTGGGAGCCTCCGACAAGATTGTGGAGTTGAACTAAGGAGTTTGTAAGGGCAAGGAGATCGCCTACTTCGTGAAGATCTACCGCTAGTGAGGCAAGTCCTGTGTGGGCGATGGCCATGGTGGGATAGACAAGGTTGCTTCTTCGTGGACCCTTTATGGGTGGTTGCTTCTTCGTGGACCCTTCGTGGGTGGAGCCCTGTGTGGACTCGCGCAACCGTTACCCTTTATGGGTGGAGCCCTCCGTGGACTCTCGCAACCGTTACCCTTTGTGGGTTGAAGTCTCCATCAACGTGGATGTAGGATAGCACCACCTATCCGAACCACGGGAAAAACATCCGTGTCTCCAATTGCGTTTGATTTCTCCAAACCCTTCCCTTTACATTCTTGCAAGTTGCATGCTTTACATTCCGCTGCTCATATACTCTTTGCATGCTTGCTTGATATGTATTGTGTGTGTTTAAATTGTGCCTAAACTCCACTTAAACCGAAAAAGCTTAAAAATTGCAACTTTAGCATTAAGTGTCTAATCACCCCCCTCTAGACACATCTACTTCTAGATCCTACAAGTGGTATCAGAGCTTTGGTCTCCATTGCCTTGGTTTAATCACCATTGGAGGAAGATGGATGTGTCTACATTAGGGTGTCTTAGACATAGAGTGCCTATTCTTGATGGAGAGTATTTTCATGAGCGGAAAAATGAGATGCTTGTAATCTTCAATCAATATCATTTGAACAAGTATATTGCTAGCCCTTGTGCATCTCATATTGATCCTTTGCATCCTACCCTAGATGAAGATATTGACATGATTCGCAATCTTAGAACTATTGAGCTCATCATCAGAGGATTGCCCAAAAATTTGATTGCTAGTTTGCCTACTCAAAATTGTGCCTATACTATATGGAAATTTCTTGAGGAACGATTTCCCGATCATTCCTTGAAAACTTTGGATGAAATTCTCCATAAATCTATTGCCTTGAGTAAGATGAACTCTAGTGATCCTAGTTTTGGTAAATGTCTATTTGAACTTACCAATCTTAAGCATGCTAAAGGAGATGTTGGAATCATTAATGATATCATATTCAAAGCTATAAGAATTCATAAAAGTGACCACTTTGATGATCATTTATCTAATTAATTACCCTCTCTAGGAAATGATGAGTCACAAGATCATGATGAACATGAATATTATGATGATGATGATGATGATAGTGACTTCGATCTTGATAATGCAATGAGACATTTTGGTCTTATGGCAAATCTTCGGGGATATGAATCAGGAGGAAAGGAATGGGTTCTTGATAGTGGATGTACTGATCATATGACCGAAGATGAAGAGATGTTTCGTGAGCTTGCTGAAAATGACGGCCCTCGAAAATATGTCACCTTTGGTGATAATTCAAAGGGTAAAGTGGTTGGCCTTGGTAAGGTGGCCATCTCACATGATAGTTCCATTCAAAATGTCATGCTCGTTGAATCTCTTGGCTACAACTTACTTTCAGTATCTAGACTTGCTGATTTCGGTTTGAATGTCCTATTTACTGAGGTAGATTGCCAAGTATTTCGTCGAGACAATCATAAAATGGTCTTTACGGGTATGCGTAGAGGTGATCTTTACATTGTCAATTTCTCTAAAAAGGAACAACCTAAAACTTGCTTTGTTGCTAAATCCTCAAAAGGTTGGTTGTGGCATAGATGACTAGGTCACGTTGGCATGAGAAACCTTGACAAGCTTATTAAAGGAAATCATATCCTTGGAGTCAACGATGTCATATTTGATAAGGATAGACTTTGCAGTGCTTGTCAAGCAGGTAAACAGGTTGGAGGAAGACATCCCGTGAAGAACATCATGACCACAAGGAGGCCACTCGAGCTACTTCACATGGATCTTTTTGGTCCCAACGCCTACAAGAGTCTCGGTGGAAATTCTTTTGGTCTAGTTATAGTTGATGATTTTTCAAGATTTACGTGGGTGTTCTTTCTTAATGACAAGTCGCAGGTCCAGAAGATCTTCAGAAACTTCGCTAGGAAGGCCCAAAATTAGTTTGATGTGAAGATCAAGAAGGTTTAGAGTGACAATGGAACGGAGTTCAAGAACGCAAATGTGGACACCTTTCTTGACGAAGAAGGGATTTCACACGAGTTCTCGGCTACGTACACACCTCAAAAAAATGGAGTTGTTGAGAGGAAGAACCGGATGCTCATCGAAATGGCAAGAACGATGCTTGATGAATACAAGACGCCAAAGCACTTTTGGGCAGAAGCGGTTGAGACAGCTTGTCACGCAACAAATTGCTTATATCTTCACAAGCTACTCGGCAAGACGGCATACGAGCTTCTCACCGGTAACAAACCCCAAGTTGGATACTTTCGAGTATTCGGCTCAAGGTGCTACATTCTTGATAAGCATCGTCGTTCAAAGTTTGCTCCTAAATCTCATGAAGGTTTTCTACTTGGTTATGGCTCAAACTCTCACACTTACCGTGTCTACAACAATTTCACCCGAAAGGTTGAAGAGACGGTAGATGTGAAGTTTGATGAATCTAATGGCTCGCAAGTAGAGCAATTGCCAATTGATGTAGGAGACAAATACCCTTCAGAAGCAATTCAAGACTTGTCCATTGGCCAAATTCGTCCAACGGAGGTGAAGGAGAGTACTTCATCCGTCCAAGTGGAAGCTTCTACTTCACGACAAGGTGAACCAAGAATCGACACGGAAGCATCCACAAGTGGGACACACCAAGATGAAGAAAACGAGGAAATACGTCAAGATGAACATCAACAACCTCCTTCTCCACCACGACAAGAGAACGACAACGTCAACAATGAAGAAGGCCAAGAAGAAGAACAAGATGAAGAAGATGTTCAACGAAGACCCAAGCAAAAGCTCTCACGAGTTCGAGCAAGAATTGCCAAAGATCATCCCGTCGAGCTAATCCTCAATGATATACAAACCGGGAGAATCACTCGCTCAAAAACTCGTTTAGCTAACTTTTGTGAAAACTATTCATTCATCTCTAGCATTGAACCTATGAAGGTTGAAGAAGCATTGGAAGATCCATATTGGATAAACGCTATGCATGAAGAGCTACATAATTTTGAGAGAAACCAAGTTTGGACATTGGTCGAGAAGCCCGACAACAACCACAACATCATTGGTACCAAATGGGTGTTTCGCAACAAGCAAGATGAAGATGGACAAGTGGTTCGCAACAAAGCACGTCTCATCGCCCAAGGGTACACACAAGTCAAAAGTATGGACTATGGTGAGACGTATGCTCCCGTTGCTAGACTTGAGTCCATTCGCATCTTACTTGCCTATGTTAATCACCATAATATCACCTTGTACCAAATGGACATTAAAAGTGCTTTTCTAAATGGTGAAATGGAGGAGGAAGTTTATGTCAAACAACCTCCCGGCTTTATCAACCCTAAGAAACCAAATCATGTTTACAAACTTCACAAAGCTCTTTATGGTCTTAAACAAGCTCCTAGAGCATGGTATAAATGCTTGACCAAGTTCCTTACTACAAGTGGTTTTGAAATTGGTAAAATTGATTCTACTCTTTTTACTAAAAGGGTTAATGGAGAACTATTTGTATGCCAAATTTATGTTGATGATATCATATTTGGTTCAACTAACCCTCTCTTTAGTGATAAGTTTGGAAAGCTAATGTCAGAGAAGTTTGAGATGTCTATGATGAGTGAACTCAAATTCTTTCTCGGGTTGCAAATCAAGCAAACTAAGGAAGGTACATTTGTCTCTCAAACAAAGTACACCAAGGACTTATTCAAGAAGTTCAATATGCAAGAATGCAAGGTATGTCTACACCCATGCCTACTAGTGGACATAATGATTTAACCAAAGATGGTGAACCGGTTGATCAAAAGGTTTATCGCTCTATGATTGGTTCATTGTTATACCTATGTGCTTCACGTCCCGATATTATGCTAAGTGTGTGCATGTGTGCACGATATCAAGCTGCTCCTAAAGATTGTCATCTTAAGGCTGTGAAAAGGATAGTGAGATATTTAATCCATACACCAAATTTTGGCATTTGGTATCCTAAGAGGTCTTCTTTTGATCTTGTTGGCTATTCTGACTCGGATTATGCCGGAGACAAGGTTGATAGAAAGTCTACTTCGGGTACTTGTCAATTTCTTGGTAGATCTCTTGTGTCTTGGTCTTCCAAGAAACAAAACTCGGTATCCTTATCCACCACCGAAGCGGAATACATTGCCGCTGGTTCATGTTGTGCTCAATTACTTTGGATGACCCAAACTATTAAAGATTATGGGATTTATGTGAAACATGTTCCACTGCTTTGTGACAATGAAAGTGCTATCAAAATTGGTCATAATCATGTACAACATTCTCGAACTAAGCATATTGAAGTTTGTCATCATTTCATTCGAGATCATGTTGCTAAGGGTGACATCAATCTTAAGCATGTTCGCACCGATAAGCAATTAGCGGATATATTCACTAAACCACTTGATGAGAAAGTGTTTTGCAGGTTGAGAGGAGAATTGAACATCATTGATGCTTCGAACTTGGAGTAGAAACTCCATTGGATACATGCAAGACATGAGCTTATGACTAATCCATGATATATCTCTTACGATAACTATCTTATGTCTTGGATATATTTGCACCTTGCAAGTTGTCTAACCCATGTAGGTGCTTGGTTGAATCTAATTCCATGAGATTGCGTCTCACTCACATCTTGAGCAATCTCTACAAGACCAAGACTCTACACAATAGTGGTTGAAGACAAGGAAGCACAAAACCATTCAAACATATCCTTTGACAAATTCTATGTTAAGTCTCATGATTGTCATTTTTGGATACACAAGTGCTCTTCCTTGCAAGAACTAACCCATGTAGGTAGATGAACTCAAACTCCAAGTGGTGCTCCCAACTCTTGATGAGCTACATCAACCTTGAGCACCCACACAAGTTCAACTACATGAGCAAGAACCACACCACCACCCAAGGTATGTTATTCCATCTTAGAGAAGCTTTACTCCAAGACATGAGTCAAAGCAACTCAACAAGATATGAATACATCAAGATGCTTAAACGAAAGATGGTAACCCCATTTTGAGCTTAAACGATGAGTATGACCTATGATCAAGTGTTCCCACTTGACTCCTAAGTCAATATACTCTAACATAGGTGACTATGTCACCGCCCAACTCTAGATGAAGCTCTCTTGTGTTCTTTCTTTGTGTTATTGCATTTGTCTCATGCATGTTTATTTTCTCTCTCCTTTTTCAAAAACAAAAAAAAACTTCATCTAGATCTTTCAGTTTCTTCTCTTTTCTCTTTGTTTTTGTTCTGCATTTTCTGCACTTAATTCCTTGCAAATCCTTCAGGAAATTCATTGCAAATCTTTGTGAGATCCTACATGTCTAGTAAGCTGAGGTGACAAGTGCTTTTCTCTGTGTAAACTTGGTTTCACCGACTTTGCAATCAGAAAAACAAGACTGCCACTTGTTCTACATTTCTTCTGATCCAGCTCCACTCAATGAATCTTGTCCTCTACAAGCATCACAATTTTATCCTCTACTTTGTGCTGAATCTCAAGGACCAAACCTAGTCGATGGATTCCAGGAAAGACCTTCTTGGAAATTGATGTCAAAGGGGGAGAAAGAGATCACATCAAAGCTCAAGGGGGAGAGAAAGTCTCAAGGATCCCAGATATTATTAAGAGGGAGAGAGAAATCTCTAGGGGGAGAGAATACTCAAGGATCCCAGATGCTTGATGTTCAAGAGAAGAGATACCACATGTCCTTTTGGGGGAAAGACATGTTCATATGTACTCATTTGAATTAAGTTCCATTTGTATCTTTCAGCTCTGATTTTCTGTTCCCTATCTTCTCCCAATATCCCATGTAAGATTTAGGGGGAGCAAGACACCTAAGGGAAAGAAATCAGTCAAATTCATTGCATATCTTTATTCTTGGGGACATGTTGAATTCAATGTGGTACCTTGTACTCACTCTCTACATGTCATCCCAGTCTTGGTATTCTTGTGGTTTCTTTTGTTTGCTCTGGCTAGTGGATGTACCTGTGTTATCGCAGGTTCATTCCACCTAAGCCAACTCAAGACCACAAGGTAAGTATATGCATCAAAATCATGAGTATGAGGAGTTCTTGCTTATGTACATACTATTTGCAAGAAGGACTCATCAGCATGAAGGTATTTTCCTTGATAATCTATTGCTCTGATGCATATGGCCAAGATGCATGTAACACATTGCCTACTCTGTCATGGTTATGCTCTCACATGCCTCTATATTTCATATTTACATGAGTGCATACATGTAGGGGGAGCCTATGCTGGTTACATGTCCTTCCAAAGCTTTACTTGATGTTCTTTATATCTTTATCTAAAGCTTTGATGTATGTTGCCATCAATTACCAAAAAGGGGGAGATTGAAAGCACAAGTGCTCCCTAGGTGGTTTTGATAATTGATGACAACATATCTCTTGTTGGACTAACATTTCGATCTAGCATGTTTCAGATAAGTTCAACAATGGAGTGGCATGGACTAAAGGTTGTGGGAACTCCTTCAAGATGCTAAGGACAAAGGATTGGCTAAAGCTTCAAGCTCAAGACTCCTCATTTTACATTTTAGTGATCCAAGATCACATTGAGTCTTTAGGAAAAGCCAATACTATCAAGGAGGGATGAGGTGTTGCTTAATGAGCCTCTTGCTTCATGTGCTTAGTGATATGCTCCAAAACCCTCAGCTACTTTCCCACTTCCACATATGACATAAACCCTAAGCCAAACTCGGTCCTACCGATTCTTCCTATCCGACGCCACCAAGTTTCACTTGTCATAAGCCACTGCCAAACCCTAATCAGTTCGTTCTCACCGATGGGATCTCGGTCTCACCGAGATGGGCTTGCAAACTCTCTGTTACCCATTGCAATATTCTCGGTCCCACCGAGATATGCAATCGGTTCCACCGAGTTTGCTTGGCCAAATCTCAGTTTCACTTATTACCCAAATCGATCCCACCGAGTTTGAGTAATCGGTCAAACCGAGTTTTGGATTTACCCTAACCCTAGCACATCGGTCCCACCGAGTTGATCCAGTCGGTCCCACCGAAATCTCTAACGGTCACTAGGTTTACCTTTTCGGTCCGACTGAGTTTGTTGATTCGGTCCCACTGAGATTGGAAAACTGTGTGTAATGGTTGGATTTTGTGTGGAGGCTATATATACCCCTCCACCTCCTCTTCATTCTATGAGAGAGCCATCAGAACGCATACACCATTCCAACTCATATGTTCTGAGAGAGAACCACCTACTCATGTGTTGAGACCAAGATATTCCATTCCTACCATATGAATCTTGATCTCTAGCCTTCCCCAAGTTGCTTTCCACTCAAATCTTCTTTCCACAAAATCCAAATCCTATGAGAGAGAGTTGAGTGTTGGGGAGACTATCATTTGAAGCACAAGAGCAAGGAGTTCATTACCTACACACCATTTGTTACTTCTTGGAGAGTGGTGTCTCCTAGATTGGCTAGATGTCACTTGGGAGCCTCCGACAAGATTGTGGAGTTGAACCAAGGAGTTTGTAAGGGCATGGACATCGCCTACTTCGTGAAGATCTACCGCTAGTGAGGCAAGTCCTGTGTGGGCGATGGCCATGGTGGGATAGACAAGGTTGCTTCTTCGTGGACCCTTTGTGGGTGGTTGCTTCTTCATGGACCCTTCGTGGGCGGAGCCCTATGTGGACTCACGCAACCGTTACCCTTTGTGGGTGGAGCCCTCCGTGGACTCTCGCAATCGTTACCCTTTGTGGGTTGAAGTCTCCATCAACGTGGATGTAGGATAGCACCACCTATCCGAACCACGGGAAAAACATCTGTGTCTCCAATTGTGTTTGATTTCTCCAAACCCTTCCCTTTACATTCTTGCAATTTGCATGCTTTACATTCCGCTGCTCATATACTCTTTGCATGCTTGCTTGATATGTATTGTGTGTGTTTAAATTGTGCCTAAACTCCACTTAAACCGAAAAAGCTTAAAAATTGCAACTTTAGCATTAAGTGTCTAATCACCCCCCTCTAGACACATCTACTTCTAGATCCTACAAGAAGCCAAAGCATGGACCCAAGCCTGAGACTGAGTGCTTTTATTGCAAGGGAAACGGTCACTGGAAGCGGAACTGCCCCAAGTACTTAGCGGATAAGAAGGCCGGCAATACCAAAGGTATATGTGATATACATGTTAGTGATGTGTACCTAACCAGCGCTCGTAGTAGCTCATGGGTATTTGATACCGGTGTGGTTGCTCATATTTGTAACTCAAAACAGGAGCTGCGGAATAAGCGGAGACTGGCGAAGGATGAGGTGACGATGCGCGTCGGGAATGGTTCCAAGGTCGATGTGATCGCTGTCGGCACGCTACCTCTACATTTACCTACGGGATTAGTTTTAAACCTCAGTAATTGTTATTTAGTACCGGCTTTAAGCATGAACATTGTATCTGGATCTCGTTTAATGCAAGATGGCTACTCATTTAAATCTAAGAATAATGGTTGTTCTATTTATATGAGAGATATGTTTTATGGTCATGCCCCACTGGTCAATGGTTTATTCTTATTGAATCTCGAACGTGATGTTACACATATTCATAGTGTGAATGCCAAAAGATGTAAGGTTGATAATGATAGTCCCACATACTTGTGGCATTGCTGCCTTGGTCACATTGGTGTCAAACGCATGAAGAAAATACATGCAGATGGACTTTTGGAGTCTCTTGATTATGAATCATTTGACACATGCGGACCATGCCTCATGGGAAAAATGACCAAGACTCCATTCTCCAGAACAATGGAGCGAGCAACCAACTTACTGGAAATCATACATACTGATGTGTGCGGTCCAATGAGCGTTGATGCTCGCGGTGGTTATCGTTATGTTCTCACTCTCACTGATGACTTAAGTAGATATGGGTATGTCTACTTAATGAAACACAAGTCTGAGACCTTTGAAAAGTTCAAGGAATTTCAGAGTGAGGTTGAGAATCAACGTGACAGGAAAATCAAGTCCTTACGATCAGATCGTGGGGGAGAATATTTGAGTCACGAATTTGGCACGCACTTAAGGAAATGTGGAATTGTTTCACAACTCACGTCGCCTGGAACACCTCAGCGTAATGGTGTGTCCGAACGTCGAAATCGCACTCTATTGGATATGGTGTGATCCATGATGTCTCTTACCGACCTACCGCTATCATTTTGGGGTTATGCTTTAGAGACTGCCGCGTTCACTTTAAATAGGGCTCCGTCAAAATCCGTTGAGACGACACCATATGAATTATGGTTTGGGAAGAAACCTAAGCTGTCGTTTCTGAAAGTTTGGGGATGCGATGCTTATGTCAAGAAACTTCAACCTGAAAAGCTCGAACCCAAATCGGAAAAATGCGTCTTCATAGGATACCCTAAGGAAACTATTGGGTATACCTTCTACCTCAGATCCGAAGGCAAGATCTTTGTTGCCAAGAATGGATCCTTTCTAGAGAAAAAATTTCTCTCGAAAGAAGTAAGTGGGAGGAAAGTAGAACTTGATGAACTATTGCCTCTTGAACCGGAGAGTAGCGCAGCTCAAGAAAATGTTTCTGTGGTGCCTGCACCGACTAGAGAGGAAGTTAATGATGATGATCATGAAACTTCAGATCAAGTTGCTACTGAACTTCGTAGGTCCACAAGGACATGTTCCGCACCAGAGTGGTACGGCAACCCTGTCCTGGAAATCATGTTGTTAGACAATGGTGAACCTTCGAACTATGAAGAAGCGATGGCAGGCCCGGATTCCGACAAATGGCTTGAAGCCATGAAATCCGAGATAGGATCCATGTATGAAAACGAAGTATGGACTTTGATTGACTTGCCCGATGATCGGCGAGCCATAGAAAATAAATGGATCTTTAAGACTAAGACAGACGCGGATGGTAATGTAACCATCTATAAGGCTCGGCTTGTCGCTAAGGGTTATCGACAAGTTCAAGGGGTTGACTACGATGAGACCTTCTCACCCGTAGCGAAGCTGAAGTCTGTCTGAATTATGTTAGCAATTGCCGCATTCTATGATTATGAGATATGGCAAATGGACGTCAAAACGGCATTCCTTAAGGAAGAATTGTATATGATGCAGCCGGAAGGTTTTGTCGATCCTAAGAATGCTGACAAGGTATGCAAGCTCCAACACTCGATCTATGGGCTGGTGCAAGCATCTTGGAGTTGGAACATTCGTTTTGATGAGATGATCAAAGCGTTTGGGTTTACGCGGATTTATGGAGCAGCCTGTGTTTACAAGAAAGTGAGTGGGAGCTCTGTAGCATTTCTCATATTATATGTGGATGACATACTATTGATGGGAAATGATATAGAACTCTTGGAAAGCATAAAAGCCTACTTGAATAAGTGTTTTTCAATGAAGGACCTTGGAGAAGCTGCTTACATATTAGGCATCAAGATCTATAGAGATAGATCGAGACGCCTCATTGGTCTTTCACAAAGCACGTACCTTGACAAAATATTGAAGAAGTTCAATATGGATCAGTTCAAGAAGGGGTTCTTGCCTATATTGCAAGGTGTGAGATTGAGCACGGCTCAATGCCCGACCACGACAGAAGATAGAGAAAAGATGAGTGTCATCCCCTATGCCTTGGCCATAGGGTCTATTATGTATGCCATGTTGTGTACCAGACCTAATGTAAACCTTGTCATAAGTTTGGTAGGAAGGTACCAAAGTAATCCCGGCATGGAATACTGGATAGCGGTCAAGAATATCCTAAAGTACCTGAAAAGGACTAAGGATATGTTTCTCGTTTATGGAGGTGACCAAGAGCTCATCGTAAAGGGTTACGTCGATGCTAGTTTCGACACAGATCTGGATGACTCCAAGTCACAAACCGGATACATGTATATTTTGAATGGTGGGGAAGTCAGCTGGTGCAATTGCAAGCAAAGCGTCATGGCAGGATATACATGTGAAGCGGAGTACATGGCAGCATCGGGGGCAACACATGAAGCAATATGGATGAAAGAGTTCATTACCTACCTAGGAGTCATTCCCAATGCGTCAGGCCCGATGACTCTCTTCTGTGACAACACTGGAGCCATTGCCCTTGTCAAGGAGACCAGGTTTCACAAGAAGACCAGGCATATCAAGTGTCGCTTCAACTCCATTCGTGAAAAATGTTCAAGATGGAGACATAGAGATTTGTAAAGTGCATACAGACCTGAATGTCGCAGATCCGTTGACTAAACCTCTTCCACGTGCAAAACATGATCAACACCAGAACTCTATGGGTGTTCGATTCATCACAATGTAACTAGGTTATTGACTCTAGTGCAAGTGGGAGACTGTTGGAAATATGCCCTCGAGGCAATAATAAAATGGTTATTATTATATTTCCTTGTTCATGATAATTGTCTATTGTTCATGCTATAATTGTGTTACCCGAAAATCGTAATACATGTTTGAATACATAGACCACAACATGTCCCTAGTGAGCCTCTAGTTGACTAGCTCGTTGATCAATAGATGGTTACGGTTTCCTAACCATGGACATTGGATGTCATTGATAACGGGATCACATCATTAGGAGAATGATGTGATGGACAAGACCCAATCCTAAGCATAGCACAAGATCGTGTAGTTCGTCTGCTAAAGCTTTTCTAATGTCAAGTATCTTTTCCCTTAGACCATGGGATTGTGCAACTCCCGGATACCGTAGGAGTACTTTGGGTGTGCCAAACGTCACAACGTAACTGGGTGGCTATAAAGGTACACTGCGGGTATCCCCGAAAGTATCTGTTGGGTTGGCACGAATCGAGATTGGGATTTGTCACTCCCTATGACGGAGAGGTATCTCTGGGCCCACTCGGTAGGACATCATCATAATGAGCTCAGTGTGATCAAGGAGTTGATCACAGTATGATGTGTTACGGAATGAGTAAAGAGATTTTCCGTAACGAGATTGAACAAGGTATCGGTATACCGACGATCGAATCTCGGGCAAGTGCTATACCGGTAGACAAAGGGAATCGTATACGGGATTGATTGAATCCTTGACATCGTGGTTCATCCGATGATATCATCGTGGAGCATGTGGGAGCCAACATGGGTATCCAGATCCCGCTGTTGGCTATTGGCTGGAAAGATGTCTCAGTCATGTCTGCATGCCTCCCGTACCCATAGGGTCTGCACACTTAAGGTTCGATGCCGCTAGGGTTATAGGGAATAGATGTATGTGGTTATCCAATGTTGTTCGGAGTCCCGGATGAGATCCTGGACATCACGAGGAGTTCTGGAATGGTCCGAAGGTAAAGATTTATATATGGGAAGTCCAGTTTCAGTCACCGGAAAGGTTTCGGGGTTTATCGGTATTGTACCGGGACCACCGAAGGGGTTCCGGGGGTCCACCGGGAGGGTCCACCTGCCCCGAAGGACCTAATGAGTTGTAGTTGGGTGGGAACCAGCCCCTTAGTAAAGGGGCTGGTGAACCCCCCAAGGGCCCAAGGCGCCTAGGGTTGGAAACCCTAGGGGGGCGCTGCCCCCCGGGGCGGGCACCTCCCCTAGTTGGAAACCCTAAGGGGGTCGCCACCCCTCCCCCCTCTAGATGGATCTAGGGGGACGGCGCCTTCTCCCCTTCCCCCTATAAATAGTGGGGGGTGGGAGGGAAATGGCACCCCCTTCTCCTGGCGCAGCCCTACCCCTCTCCCTCCTTGTCTCTCACAGTGCTTGGCGAAGCTCTGCTGGAGTGCCACGCTCCTCCACCATCACCACGCCATCGTGCTGCTGCTGGACGGAGTCTTCCCCAACCTCTCCCTCTCTCCTTGCTGTATCAAGGCGTGGGAGATGTCACCGGGCTGCACGTGTGTTGAACGCGGAGGCACCCTTGTTCGGTGCTTAGATCGGAATCGACCGCGATCTGAATGGCTCCCTGTACGACTCCACCGACCGCGTTCTTGCAACACTTCCGCATCGCAATCTTCAAAGGTATGAAGATGCACTCCCCTCTCGTTGCTAGTAAACTCCATAGATTGATCTTGGTGATGCGTAGAAATTTTTTAATTTCTGCAACGATCTCCAACAACTTCATCCCGCTGAACTTCTGCTTCGCTGAGTCTAGGTATCTGCTTACCCGCATAACCGTAAGGAAGTTTTACTCCTACGAGGCAGGTGAAAAACTTCTCGATCTCCTCTTGACTTAGAGTGAAGCACGCGGTAGGGTAGTCATTTCCGATTTTCTTGGCCTTTTTGCCTTTGCGACGACTTTCCGTGTCCTGCTTCGCCTCATCATCATCATCATCATCATTAGCGTGAAGCTCCTCCCTGATGCCCACTGATTTGAAGTCTGCCCTTGCTTTTAGCCCATCTTCGGTCCTCTCTGGCATGTTGAGCAGGGTACCAAGCAGACTCTCGCACACGTTCTTCGTGATATGCATGATATCAAGGCTGTGAGGCACACAGAGGATTTTCCAGTACGGCAAGTCCCAGAAAACAGACCTCGTTTTCCATACCTTCAGCAACGGCTCTGGCGCCTTTCGCTTCTTTCCCGGCTCTGGCGCCTTTTGCTTCTTTCCCGGTAGTGGGCAATCTTTCCAATTTTTCAACAGCTCGTCTATTTTCTCACCGCTCCTCGTACGCAGGCGTCTTCGGGGTTCGGTTTCACCATCGAACAGATCCTTGCATTTTCTCCATGAGTCATCATCGCGATGCCACCTTCGATGTCCCATGAACATGGTTTTCAAAGATCCGGGATCTCTATCTAGCTGGCGATACGTTGTGTCATCCATGCACCTGACACATCCAGAAAATCCATGGACCACCTGCCCTGCGACATATCCGTAACCGAGATAGTCGTGCACCATCGTGAGCAGTGCGGTTCTCATAGGGAAATATTCTTTCTCTGCGGCGTCCCACATATTGGCTGGCGTTTTCCACAGCGTGTCTAACTCCTCTTTCAGTAGCCCCAGATATAGATTGATGTCGTTTCCTGGTTGTTTCGGCCCTTCAATTAGCATACTCATGTGAATGTACTTCCTCTTCATGCACAACCAGGGGGAAGGTTGTACGTCCACACAAACACAGGCCAGGTGCTATGTGTGCTTCTCTGGCTGCCAAACGGATTGACTCCATCGGTGCTCGCGCCCAGCATGATGTTCCTTGGATCGTCCCCAAATTCTGGGTGTTCAAAGTTCAATGCTGGCCACTGGCTTGCATCCTTATGGTGACTCAGCATCTTGTCTTTTTTATTTATCTCCGGATCATTTCCATCATGTTCTTGCTTCTTCTCCTCCCTATCTGCGTGCCAACGCAGGAGCTTGGCTAGCTTAGGGTCCGCGAAATACCGCTATAGACGAGGAGTGATCGGAAAGTACCACACCACTTTTCGAGGAGCTTTCTTCCTCTTCTTGTATTGAGTAACGCCGCCCACCGGACATATGGTAGACTCCGTGTGCTCGGCCCGATAAATGATGCAATTGTTCATGCACACATGGTATTTCACATGCGGTAAATCCAGAGGACACACGATTTTCTTCTGTAGGATCGAAAGTATGTCTAGAGGGGGGTGATTAGACTACTTGACCAATTAAAAATCTATCATTTTCCTAATTTTAGTCTTTGGCAGATTTTAGCTATCTTAGCACAAGTCAAGCAATCTTAACACAATTCAAGAAAGCATGCAAAGAGTCTATGAGCAGCAGAAAGTAAAGCATGCAACTTGCAAGAATGTAAAGAGAAGGGTTTGGAGAATTCAAACACAATTGGAGACACGGATGTTTTTGTCGTGGTTCTGATAGGTGGTGCTATCGTACATCCACGTTGATGGAGACTTCAACCCACGAAGGGTAACGGTTGCGCGAGTCCACAGAGGGCTCCACGAAGGTTCCACGAAGAAGCAACCTTGTCTATCCCATCATGGCCATCTCCCATGAAGGACTTGCCTCACTAGCGGTAGATCTTCACGAAGTAGGCGATCTCCTTGCCCTTACAAACTCCTTGGTTCAACTCCACAATCTTGTCGGAGGCTCCCAAGTGACACCTAGCCAATCTAGGAGACACCACTCTCCAAGAAGTAACAAATGGTGTGTTGATGATGAACTCCTTGTTCTTGTGCTTCAAATGATAGTCTCCCCAACACTCAACTCTCTCTCACAGGATATGGATTTAGTGGAAAGAAGATTTCAGTGGAAAGCAACTTGGGGAAGGCTAGAGATCAAGATTCATATGGTGGGAATGGAATATATTGGCCTCAACACATGAGTAGGTGGTTCTCTCTCAGAAAATGTGTATTGGAAGTGTAGGTATGTTCTGATGGCTCTATCCATGAATGAAGAGTGAGTGGAGGGGTATATATAGCCTCCACACAAAAACTAACCGTTACACACAATTTACCAATCTCGGTGAGACCGAATTGAGAAACTCGGTCGGACCGATTTAGCAAACCTAGTGACCGTTACGATTTTCGGTGGGACTGAGATGCAACTCGGTAGGACCGATATGGTTAGGGTTAGGGCATAAGGTAATCTCGGTGTGACCGATTACACAAACTCGGTGGGACCTATTTTGGTAATAAGCTAATCCAGAGAGTTGGTCAGGTAAACTCGGTGGGACCGATTTGCTCATTTCGGTGGGACCAAAATGTTACAAATGGGAAACAGAGAGTTTACATTGCAATCTCGGTGGGACTGATCGCTCATCTCTATAGGATCGAAATGTTACGAAGGGAAACAGAGAGATTACAACCCCATCTCGGTGTGACCGAGATCCCTATCGGTGAGACCGATTTGCCTAGGGTTTGTGGCAGTGGCTATGACATCTGAACTCGGTGGCGCCGGGTAGAAAGAATCGGTGGGGCCGAGTTTGACTTTTGGTTTAGGTCATATGTGGATGTGGGAAGGTAGTTGAGGGTTTTGGAGCATATCACTAAGCACTATGAAGCAAGAACCTCATCAAGCAACACCTCATCCCTCCTTGATAGTATTGGCTTTTCCTATAGACTCAATGTGATCTTGGATCACTAAAATATAAAATGTAGAGTCTTGAGCTTTGAGCTTGAGCCAATCTTTTTGTCCTTAGTATTTTGAGGGGTCCACTTTCCTCATCCATGCCATGCCATTCATTGAGCTTTTCCTGAAATATTAATCTTGGAATAATGTTAGCTCAATGAGCTATATGTTGTTAGGAATTACCAAAACCACCCAGGGATAGTTGCACTTTCAATCTCCCTCTTTTTGGTAATTGATGACAACATATAGATCAAAGCTTCGACGAATGATAATAAGAGTGAAAAACATTGTCGCTTAGGGAAGTATGTGAAAAGCAAGAGCTCCCCCTAAATTTGCACATAGTTTATGATTTGCTTTGGACTACAAATGAACAGAGAGTTAGGCTCATGGGTTACTCTTCCATGTCACATACATCTTGGTGGAGCACTCAAATGATAATAATTAAATACATGCACTCATCACCAAGCAAAGTGAATGATCATATAGGGATAAAATGATAATGTCATCCAACAAGCATTAATGTAGCATATGATCAAACACACATGATCATCCAAGTATCACACAGACAGAAAGTATCTCAATCAAGCAAATAAAGTTCAACCACCAAAGCAAGAGAGAATAAAAAAGCAACGCTCTCTCTCTCGAAGCCTATGATCTATATATTTTTCTCCCCCTTTGGCAACAAGTTACCAAAAAGTTCACAGAAAATGCATAGCACTAAATCGTCTCTCAGGCTTGGTCTTCAGGTGGTGGTGTCCGGAGAACTCCAAGAACGAAGGCTTCAGTCGATGTAGATGGAGCTGCTGGAGTAGGTGTTGGAGCTTGTGGCACTGAAGCTGTAGCTGGTGCAGATGAAGTGGCTCTGGTTTCTGTTACTGGCACTGCAGTTGACCTCTGAGCTCTAGGCACTCTAGCAAATGTCTCAGTGGTTGTCTTGCCCTTCCTCTCCTGCATATCATCGTGAAGTTGCTCCACAACAGACTGGATCTCAGTTACCTTCACATCCATGTCATAGAACTTCTGCTCCATGATCCTTTCCAAGCTCTCCTGGATTTGAGTCAGGGTGGCCAGCCCTTTCTCAATCCTTAGAGTGAATGCAATCAAGTAGCCAAGCTGATATTGCTTGCTCTTCAGAAGATACCGAGATGCCTCTTCCATGGTTGGCATCTTTGCAGCTTTCTCAGCCTTTGCCTTCTCCCTCTTTGCTTGAGCGTGCACAGAAGATGGTTCATCCTCATTCATAACCACTTGGTTGTCCTCAAAGTCTGGATAGATAGGCATGTGCTCCTTGTCCAACAAGTATGTGCCAGTGCCCATCTTGGAGTTAATCAACTCCTGGATCTGTGGTGCATACCCACAGCTTCTCTTTTGGTCAGCAGCTGTCCTCTTGATAGTTTCAGCTATAAGACTCATGACCTTGAACTTTTGTGGCACATCAAATATATGTAGCAGATTGATGGAGTGGCCTCTGATCATTCTGTGATCACCAGACTTGGGCAGAAGAGTGTGCCTGAGGATCCAATTGATAGTAGGCAGTCCTGACAGCAGGTGTTTCACTGATCCAAATTGGTGAGTCTCAAGATCTGCATCAGGAATCTCCTTGTACATGCTAGCCATGGAGTTGTGATCCTTCTTCTTCTTGGCATAGACATCCAAGTCATCTTCATTCTCCTCGGGAGCATTGATCAATTGAGCCCATTCTGCTACTGTTGACTGGTATCTAGTGCCTTCAGACATCCAGACTATCTTGCCATCTGGGTAGAAGTGAGCTGTGGAGTAGAACTGCATGATAAGCTCATCATTCCACTTTGTGAGCTTTTGAGCCACAAACTCATCAACTCCACAAGCCTTGAAACTGTCATATACTCCTGGATAGTGTTCTTCATTCTCCTTGATGTACTCCCAGTTGACCCATCTCATGTCACATACTATTGGTTTCTTGTAAAGCAACACTATCTCATAAAAATCCTGCTGTTCTTTGGTATGGAACCTGTAGTCGACAGCAGTTCTCCTTCCTGGTCTCCATAGCCTCAATCCTGAGTCCTTCCTGATCTTCATGTTTTCTGCTACAGGATGAGCATCATTATGATCTGAAATTTTTGGCTTTAACTTCCTCAAAACATGTGTCTCATCATCTTCTTCTTCAGCAACAGTTTCAGGCACTGGGGCCTTGTTTTTCTCAGCAGCTGGAATGTTCCTGGTACTCCTCTTTGGTGTAGTTTTGGGTTTTGGAGCAGCTGGCTTGGGAGCTTCTTTGGGCTTAGATGAAGCAGCCCCTGATCTTATGGCATCTCCCATAGGTTTCTGTGCCTTAGGTGCTGGTGCAGCATCTTCTTCCTCTTCCTCTTCAGAGTCTCTCATCATAGATGGCTTTCCAATTACTCTGGCCATGGTCTTTTTGACCCTCTCTTTCCTCTTCTTGCCATCTCCAGCTTCCTTGGGTTCAAGAGTGAGCTCCATTTTCTCACTTGTGGCAACTTTCCTAGCTTTAGACATTGGTTGTCTTCCTGCTGGGCTCTTGGTCTTCAGACCTGGCTTAGTTGCAGCAGCAGTGCTATATTCCTTTTTAAGCACTTTCTTCTTGGAAGTGGCCTCATCCTCAACTGCCACATAGTCTTCATCCTTGGATTCAGAAGTTTTCTTCTTTCCGGCCCTGGTGCTAGCTTTTGGCAAGTTGTTGGGTGTGCTCCTGCTTCCATCATCTGAGCTGCTAGAGGGACTAGTGCCCTCACTCATGTGAACCTGCTCCTCTGACTTGTTCTGACTGTCACTTTGATCAGACATAATGCAATCTCTGACTGCTGACCCTGTGAATAGATTATAGATGAGGTAGAGTGGATGAGCATCACAAAATACAGAGGTTTTTGCAAAAGAATGAATCAAAAACTTAGTTTTAGTTTTCCTTAGAAAGCATTTCGGATCAACCGATTTGTAAACTCGGTGATACCGAAGCAGCTGTTGGAACCTAAACTAGTGAACTCGGTCAGACCGAGTCACAGTTCGGTGGCACCGAGACTGCTAGGGTTTCACAAAGTCCTGAACTCAGTCACACCGATTTTCAATTCTCGGTCAAACCGAGAATCACATGTGCAATGGCCTGAGCCGAATCGGTGGTACCGAGTTCCACAACTCGGTTGGTCCGAGATGATTTCAGCGGAAACCTAACCCTAAATTTTCAAATCATCTCTAATCTACGGAGTGTTTTTGACTGGATAAGACAGTTTCAATCGTGGCAAGATTCATGGCGAACACAATGTGCTAGGAATCAGATAAGGATAGCACAGTGATCAAGTTCATACCCTAGTTCAGTGATGAACTCGCTACGGCGGCAACGGCGGGGATGATTCCCATTGACGGCGGCGGAGACCAGCGGCAGGAGGCAACTGGCGACGAGGAGGATGATCCGGACACCCTGGAGGCAGAGCGGGCTAAGCGCGGGCGAAAGAGTTCGGAGAAAATTTCCAAAATTTTGCCCGTGGGTATAAATAGCCCGACCCTATCGGTGTGACCGAGTGGAACAACTCGGTGGCACCGAGATGCATAACTGCAAGCAGTTGCTGCAACTCGGTGTGACCAAAAAGTTCAAATCGGTTGCACCGAGATTTTAAACCTAGATCGACTTAGTGATCTCGGTATGACCAAAATGGGTGAATCGGTCAGACCGAAACGCACAAAGAAGTTTTGGAAGTTTAAGTCTATGACAAATCAGGGACTCCGAGTGCTCCTCACACAGAGTGGTTTGAATCTGACTTGGTCAAATTTTGTGATGTAGCATGAATAGAGTTTGAGATGAGAAAAGCATAGATAGCTAGAGAAGGTTCTTAGGCATTCTTGTCCATCCACTTGGCAAGAGAAAAAAAGAAACCAATCAATCAAAAAAACAAGTGGATGTCCTTGAATGAGTAAATTATGCAACCAATATGCTCACACAATAAAATGGCAATTGAAATATATGGCAAAGCATGCACAACCAATTCTAGCATCTATCAAGCAATTGGCGATGGCTAGGTCATCTATATATGAGTATATTGACTTAGGAGTCAAATGAGAACATTTGATCATAGGTCATACTCATCGTTTAAGCACAAGTGGGGTTACCACTTTTACATAAAGTGTTGTTGTTTTCACACCATTAGAGTTGCTTTAGCTCAATTCTTAGAGTAAAGCTCCCCCTAGATGTGAGATCCCCCCATAAGAGGGATGAACTAACCTTGGGTTTTGTCGATGATGACTTGTCGGAGTAAATGACCACGGGTAGCCTAGCCGGTTCCCCTGGCCCTTCTGAAAAAATTACGAGCTGATCCGGCCCTCGAGAATCCAAGACGTGGGGCCGCCTTCCCCTTGCCGGCTGTCTCCCAGGCCGACTAACGGAGGGCGGCCCGACTTTAGCCCTCATGAAGAAAGCCGTGGGAGGGCCGGCTCCAAGAAGCCGGCCGCGAGAAGGCCGACTCCAAGAAGCCGGCTCCCACAAAGCGGTCAAGATCGTACCCTCGAAGTCTGCATCCACATAACGGTGATGTGATGGGGCGTGGCTACAGTAAAGCCTGCCACCCCCGAATCCCGGAGCACGCCTGGCACAGTGCGCCGTACGGGTGGCCATGACCCGTCCGGCGCGGCACCGTTGCCATGTTGACCCTGATGTCATCCACGTCGGGCTGCCAGCGCGGCCCACGGGCGGTGGGCCCCTTCGGGCAGAGAGACACCCGAAGGCGGCCAGGCCTCCCCCAGTCGGCCCAAGACAGAGCCGGCTCCTCACAGCCGGCTTGCCACCTCCCTCGAAGGAGATGCCCCATCAAGGAGACAAGACGCAGTGAGGCTATAGCGATCACCCGCCGAACGGCGGCACTGTAGCCATGCCTACCTCGGCGAAGCCCTCGTCACCAGGATTGAGCAACAGTAACCAGCCACCGACAAGGCCCATGACAGTGGGGCCTGCCTGTCGACCAAGGAGCCGGCAGCCGGCGGGACCCACTAGCCGGCGGGCCCCAGCAGTCGGCGCAGAGGCCGGTGAGTGTAGACACAGACGGCTGGGCCCCATGCCCAGCCGGATTACCATTGTACCCCCGGAGGGTAGGCCTATATAAACCCCCCGGGGCACTCATGCAAAGGGTTGATCCATGCTAGTTTTAGACACCACATAGGGAGGAGAAGAGAGCAAGCCGTGCCCTTCTTCCTCCTCTCACAAAACAGCTCAAGGAGCATCGTGTAGCTACTTGTTCATCTAGTGATCATGCGGAGACCCCGCAGAGCAGCAATAGGGGTGTTATCTCCATGGAGAGCCCCGAAGCTGGGTAAGATTCGCCGGCGTGCATGTCTTCGCCTCATCCTGTTTCCAGGCACCGGCGACGTCTGACTGGCTCCCACAGTGATAAGCCACCCGTTGGCATATGTCGCACCTACCACCCGACATTTGGCGCCCACCGTGGGGCCAGGTGCACCGTCGTCCGGAGACCTGTTCTGGACGGGAACCCTCTTCCTCCTCAGCGAGCGTAGCCAGCCCGGCACGCCCGACGGCGCTTGCCACGACGCGCTGCAAGGCGTCACCAACGTCTGCGCAGCGAGCGGCCTCGCCGACCTCCTTGACGAGACCCTCATCTCCGACGAGCTCGCCTCTGACGCGGACACCAACCACCTAGTCAACCTCCTCGGCCGGCTCCACGTCTCCGGCGAGCCTGCTGCGGACTTGGAGTCTGTTGGCTCCACCGATCCGATGCCTGTCGACTCCAACACGGCCTCGCTCGACATTTTCCCCACTGATGTCACGATCTATAATGACCCGCTTCCCCGGGCTGATGGCTGCGACGCTGTCACCATCGAGGTGATGGTCATCGGCCACGGTGGCGCTTCTGGCGAGAGCACTCACGACGCCCCGCGTGCGGCGGTCCACGACTTGTCCATCCCCCTCCCGGCCGACGCCAACGCCGAAGCACTGGAGGCTCGCCGCCTCACCCTCCTCGCGGAGGGCCGGAAGTTGGCTTCCATGAGACGCCTCACTGAGGCCCATCGGCGCGAAGCCGACCGCGCCGCCTTTGGCACGCCGCCCCCAGGCGGGCCAAGCCGGGCTGGCGTTGTCAGATAGCACGGCGTTGTCGTCGCCGACACGCTAGGAGTCGACCGCCCAGTCTACGCCACTCCACTCGAGAATCTGCACGCCGCCCAGGCGGCCGTAGACGACCTAGACGGACTGGGGGCCGAAGAACTCCCCCACATGACCAAACGCATCCAACAGCTAATCGATGCGACCGCGCAGTGGCACGATGCCGACGCCCGCGCGGAAAGCCCTCCCCCGCGCCGAGATCACGGCGCGACATCTCGGACGCCGACTACGGGTAAAACCCGCGCGCGACACGAGAAAGAGCCAGCTGCCAGCCGAAGCCGAACCCGAATCTCCATCGAGCGAGATGCAGAAGGCCATCCTCGGGCTGTGGAGTGGCGGGGCAACCCGCCTCCGCCTCGGCCCCGTGGGGAGAGATATCCCACTCCACCGCCTGTTGTGCATCCGACTCTCAGCGGCCGGCTATGTCGCCGCGAAGGAGTCGGCGAGAACGACGCCCGCCATCGGATCGACCGCCTAGCGCGATCCCTGGCGCTAGAAGAAGATGATGATGTCGGCTCGCCTTGCTTCGGCCCCCGCATCCTCGACGAGCCTTTCCCCAAAGGGTTCTCGCTCCCAAGAGACACGCCCAAGTACAATGGCTCCGTGGAGCCGGAAGATTGGTTGATCGACTACTCCATGGCGGCTAGCATAGCAAACGGCAGCAGGCGCGTTGCCATGAAGTACGTGCCCCTCATGCTGCAAGGCACGGCGCGGACCTGGCTCAACAGCCTCAAGCCATACAGCATCAACAGCTGGCTAGACTTCACAGAAGCCTTCGTCCGCAACTTCACCAGCACCTACAAGCGGGCTCCCAAGCCCAGACAGCTCTCCTTGTGTGTACAAGGCCCCGCCGAGTCCACTCGCGACTACCTCACGCGTTGGGCCGAGCTCCGCAACTCTTGCGAAGGGGTGCACGAGGTGCAAGCCATAGAATACTTCACTGCCGGGTGCCGAGAAGGCACCCTCCTCAAGCACAAGCTCCTCTGCGACGAGCCGACTACCCTCGACGAGCTTCTGGTCATAGCGGACAAGTACGCCACCGCCGACTCCTCAATGAAGACCGAACTCCGGGTAGACGCGTCCGGGAAGGTACTCAACCCGGCGCCCAAGACGCCGGCTGGGGACTCCGGCCGACGCCCACACCAGAACGACCACAAGCGCAAGGGCCCCGTGCCGCCCTCCACCAGTCGGCAGGTGGCCACGGTCGAAGACGAGCAGCCCGAAGGGCGGCCCGCACCCAAGAAGCCAAGGGGCGGCAAGCCGGCTTGGCAGCCGGCCTTCTCCTACGAGCAAACTCTCGACGCCCCATGCAAGTTCCACAGCGGCGCGAAGCCGTCCAACCACACAACCCGGAAGTGCCACTGGCTCACCCGAATCTCCAAAGGCGAAGGGCTCGCGCCGCCTCCGCCTGCCGGTCCGCCGCCTCCGGCTCCGCAGCCGCCGACCGCTCGGCCTGCAGTCGGAGCCGTGCACGATGAGTTCCCCGACGAGCATGCCGCCTATGTCGTCTTTACAAGCCAGCCCGAAGACCGGCGCAGCAAACGCCGAGAGCACCAGGAAGTCAGCATGGTCGCTGCCAACCCCGCCGAGCACATGCACTGGTCAGAAAAACCTATCAGCTGGAGCCGGGCCGACCACCCAGAGGTGATGCCATCTCCCGGCTCTTATGCGTTGGTTTTGGATGCCACCCTTGCAACGGACAGACGCGCCGCCCGTTTCTCCCGCGTGCTGATAGACGGCGGGAGCAGCATCAACATCCTGTACCGTGACACCCTGGAGAAGCTGAACGTCAAGACGAAGCAACTCATTCCTACTCAGACTGTGTTCCATGGCATTGTACCCGGCCTGTCATGCGCCCCCATTGGCAAGATCAAGATTGATGTACTCTTTGGGGACAAGGAGCATTTCCGCCGAGAAGCGATCTGGTTTGAAGTGGTGGACCTGGAGAGCCCCTACCATGCATTGCTTGGCCGACCTGCCTTGGCCAGGTTCATGGCAGTTCCCCACTATGCTTACCTCAAGATGAAGATGCCGAGCACCAAGGGCGTCATCACCATAGCCGGCGATTACAAGAAATCTTCCGAGTGCGCAGCAGCCAGCAGCCGGCTGGCCGAGTCCCTTGTGATTGCCGAAGAAAAGAAGATGTTGGACCGAGTCGTGGCCATGGCCGGCAAACAGTCGGCCTTGTCCCCCGATCCCAAGGAGTATGATGCCCAAGGATCTTTCCAGCCGGCCAAGGAGACGAAGAAGATACCTCTTGACCCCGAGCACCCAGAGAGGTTTGCCGTCATCGGGGCAAACCTAAACAGCAAATAGGAAGGCGAGCTCGCCGATTTCCTCCATGAGAATCGGGACATCTTTGCATGGTCCCCCAAGGACATGCCGGGTGTTCCGAAGGAATTCGCCGAGCACAAGCTACACGTCCGAGAAGACGCAAAACCAGTCAAACAACCCCTCCGCCGACTGTCGGAGGAGAAAAGAAGGATTGTAGGAGAAGAGATAGCCCGGCTTCTGGCAGCCGGCTTCATTATGGAAGTTTTCTTTCCAGAGTGGCTCGCCAACCCGGTCCTCGTGTTAAAGAAGAATAACAAGTGGCGCATGTGCATAGACTACACGAGCCTCAACAAGGCCTGCCCCAAAGATCCCTTTGCCCTGCCAAGGATTGATCAAGTGATAGACTCCACGGCCGGATGCGAGCTGTTGAGTTTCTTGGATGCTTACTCAGGATACCACCAGATAAAGTTAGATCCGGCAGACCGCCTGAAGACCGCCTTCATCACGCCATTCGGAGCCTTTTGCTACCTGACTATGACATTCGGCTTGAGAAATGCCAGTGCCACTTTTCAGCGTTGCATGCAGAAGTGCCTCCTCAAGCAGCTCGGCAGAAATGCCCACGTCTACGTAGACGACATTGTGGTGAAGACGGAGAAGCGCGGCACCTTGCTGGAAGACCTCAAGGAAACATTTGAGAACCTACGCCGGTTCCAAATCAAGCTCAACCCCGAGAAATGCGTGTTCGGAGTGCCAGCCGGCCAGCTCCTAGGCTTCCTGGTCTCCGAACGCGGCATCGAATGCAACCCAGTAAAGATCAAGGCCATTGAGAGAATGGCGATTCCCACCAAACTTCGAGACGTCCAGAAGTTCACCGGATGCTTGGCCTCCCTGAACCGCTTCATCAGCCGGCTCGGAGAGAAAGCTCTCCCCCTCTACCGCCTCATGAAGAAGACCACTCACTTCGAGTGGAATGACCAAGCCGACCAAGCTTTTCACGAGCTGAAGAAGATGCTGGCCACGCCGCCTGTCCTGGCGGCGCCGACTGAGAAAGAGCCCATGCTCCTCTACATTGCCGCAACCAGCCGGGTGGTCAGCACCGTCATCGTAGTCCAACGCCCAGAAGAGGGCCGAGCCCAGCCGGTCCAGAGGCCGGTGTACTATTTGAGCGAGGTGCTGTCTACCTCGAAGCAGAACTACCCGCACTACCAGAAGATGTGCTATGGCGTGTACTTCGCCGCCAAGAAGCTGAAGCCCTACTTCCAAGAGCATCCCATCACGGTCGTATGCACCGCCCCGCTGGCCGAGATCATAGGCAGCCGGGATGCATCCGGCCGGGTGGCGAAATGGGCCATCGAGCTGGCCCCTTACACGATCTTCTACCAGCCTCGCACCGCCATCAAGTCCCAAGCATTGGCCGACTTCCTCGTCGACTGGGCCGAGACCCAGTACCTGCCGCCAGCTCCCGACTCCACTCATTGGCGCATGCACTTCGATGGGTCCAAGATGCGCACCGGCTTGGGAGCCGGCGTCATCCTCACCTCTCCCAAAGGCGACAAGCTCAGATACACGCTGCAAATTCACTTTGCCGCCTCCAACAACGTGGCCGAGTACGAGGCGCTCATACACGGGCTCCGGCTTGCCAAAGAGCTCGGCATTCGCCGGATCCTATGTTATGGCGACTCGGACTTGGTGGTCCAGCAATCATCCGGCGACTGGGATGCCAAGGACGCAAATATGGCAAGCTACCGCTTCCTCGTTCAGCAGATCAGTGGGTATTTTGAAGGATGCGAGTTCCTCCACGTACCGCGAGCCGACAACGAGCCAGCTGATGCCCTGGCTCGAATAGGCTCCACTCGGCAAGCAATACCAACCGGTGTCTCTCTACAACGCCTCCTCAAGCCGTCTATCAAGCCGTCTCCAGAGTCCGATTCCATCTTCGTGCCGCCTGACCCCGATGCAGCCGGGTCCGGCTCGAAGAACCAAGCGGGTGACCCGGGGACTTCGATAGTCGGCCAGGGGACATCAGCAGGCGGCTCGGGGACTTCCGTAGTTACGCCCGACCCGGGGACTGCCACACCCGGCTCGGGGACTGCGGTAGTCGGCCCGGAGACTGCACCAACACAACAGGTGGCGGCCGACTCCAGCATTTCACCACCCAGCCCGCCCGCCCTGGTCGCAGTAGCCGCATTGGCAATAGAAGAAGTCGCAGCTCCATCATGGGCTCAGTCCATCCTCAACTTCCTAATAAACCAAGATCTGCCGGCTGACGAAACAGAGGCAAGACAAGTCCAACGCCGAGCCGGAGCATACACAATCGTCAACAGAGAGCTCGTCAAGCGCAGTGTCACTGGAGTCCTCCAGCGATGCGTCGAGCAAGAGAAGGGCATTGCAATCCTCAGAGACATCCACCAAGGAGAATGCGGCCACCATGCGGCCTCAAGATCACTCGTCGCCAAAGCCTTCCGCCATGGTTTCTTTTGGCCGACTGCTTTGGATGACGCCAAGGGGTTAGTTAAACATTGCAAAGGATGCCAACTCTTCAGCTCCAAGCAACACATGCCGGCTTCAGCACTCAAGACCATTCCCCTCACTTGGCCCTTCGCCGTTTGGGGACTGGACATGGTGGGCCCATTCAAGACGGCGCGCGGCGGCATGACACATCTGCTTGTCGCCGTGGACAAATTCACCAAATGGATTGAGGCAAAGCCGATCAAGAAGCTGAATGGGCCGACTGCCGTGACATTTATCGCAGATATAACAACTCGGTACGGCGTGCCACACAGCATCATCACCGACAATGGCACGAATTTCGCCAAGGGAGCCTTGGCACGTTTCTGCGCGACGCAAGGCATCCGGTTGGACTTAGCGTCCGTTGCCCACCCGCAGTCAAACGGCCAGGTCGAGCGAGCCAACGGCCTCATCCTTTCCGGCATCAAGCCCCGACTGGTCGTACCACTGGAGCGTTCAGCCGGCTGTTGGCTCGATGAGCTGCCGGCCGTCCTCTGGAGTCTGCGCACTACCCCAAACAAGTCAACCGGCTTCACTCCTTTCTTCCTCGTGTATGGTGCCGAGGCGGTCATCCCAACTGACATCGAGTTCGACTCGCCTCGGGTAACCATGTACACGGAAGCGGAGGCCAAGGAAGCACGAGAAGACGGCGTCGACCTGCTGGAAGAAGGCCGGCTGTTAGCCCTCAGCCGGTCCGCCATCTATCAGCAGGGCCTGCGCCGCTACCACAGCCGGAAGGTCAAGCCAAGATCCTTCCAAGAGGGCGATCTTGTGCTCCGGCTGATCCAGCGAACAGCCGGCCAGCACAAGCTCTCGGCCCCTTGGGAGGGCCCCTTCGTCATCAGCAGAGCTTTAGGCAACGACTCCTACTACCTGATCGACGCGCAGAAGCCGAAGGCACGAAAGAGAGACGACTCCGGCAAGGAGTCGGAACGACCATGGAACGCCAACCTCCTCCGAAGATTTTACAGTTGAAATGCAGTATGTATCACGCTAACTTTTGTACTAAGTACGAGACAATAGGCCCCCCGAGGAGAGCTCGGGGACTGCCATCTTTTATCTATGAATGAAGAGTATCATGCTTATGACCTTGTCATTACATTCACTTTTTCCGTCCGGCACCGGGTTCGACTAGTCGGCCCGGGGACTGGCCGCCTGGAGTTATATTAGAAGTCCTACCCGCGGTCAGACAAGTAGTGTGCCGGCTCCCAAGCCTTCTCTTGCCAAAAGTCGCAGATCGAAGAACCGGCTGTCCGGCTGGCAAGAGTTAAAGGCAGGAAAGGACGCCCACACGAAAAACGGCTAGGGACTAACGGACTAATATAACAAAAGCCGGTTTTTCTCCCACCACCGACCGACTACCAGAGTAGCCGGCCGGCCGGCTTCCATTCACCTCGCTTCAATCTAAGAAAGCTCGAGTACTTGCCTTCCCAAAAGGGGAAGGCGGCAAAGGAAACAGCCTAAGGATAAAAAGCATACACGAATGGAAACCAAACACGCACACAATCATATTTACATAAAAGACCTTCAAAAGGCCAGCATTCAACATAGTTCGAATACACCCCCAGTGGGTGGAACTGCGCAAGTTTAATAAAATTGTTCAAAAGGTAACAAGCAGGAAAAGCAAGGACGGCAGATTAAGCCAAGGGAGCGACTGGCGAGTCGGGCAGGTCGGTGGAGACGGCAGTGCCGGCTGGAGGAGTGGCCGGCTGGCGAACCTCGGCATGATCACCGCCTCCCGCAGAGGGCGCGCTAGCACGCGCCTCGTTGCTGGAGGCACGATCAGGCTGAGGCTGGCTGGCCGCTTCACCGGCCGGCTCAACGTCTTCGCCTTCCTCTCCTTCGTCGTCTTCGCCTTCATCGCTGGAGGCGATCTCCTCTGCCGAGTCCTCACCCGCCGTCGGGTCCAGCCCGAACCACTCCGCCGGCTGGGCAACGCCGTCGTCATTAATTTCAGGAGCGAAGACGCTGATGTCAGTGCACTCGGCGATCGTCGAAGCGCGCTGAGCGATAGCCGGCCGCACCTCCTCCATCTCCTCGTCGGCCTCCAGCCGCCAGGTGCGCAGCTGGTCCAGGTTCAGCCCCGGATACCAGGCTCGGACGAACTCCAGCGCCCGCCCAGCTCCAAGCCGGGCTGCCGATGCCTTCCAGGCCTCGAAGCGGCCAACCGCAACCTCCAGCCAGTCGGCAGTCCGACTCGGGGTGCGGGGAATCGTCTCGCCTGGCCAGAGGGCGGCCAACACCTGCGCCCCGGCGCGCTGGAGGCGGCGGAGCATACGGTGAGCCGGCTGCAGCCGGGCTTGGACCGCCAAGAGTTGCTCCTCAAGCGTCCGGCTCGCGTCCGGCGCGATTTCAGCCCCCGCCTGCCGGCGCGCCTCGCGATGGGCCTCGATGGTTTGGGTGGCGAAGACGGAGTAGCCGGGAAAGTAGTCTGCACAGAGAACAAAAAGCAGCACAAGTCAGAACACAAATCAGGGATCAAGGGGCAAGCAAGGAGTGAAGAAGGCGGCTTACCATCGATCAGATCCTCGATACGACCGAAGCCCTCGCTCAGCGCTGCTTCGCCTCAGCCCAGCCCGCCGCTTCGGTCTCGAACTCGGCCTTCAAGGCGTCCTCGCTGTCCTGCGCCTTCTTCAGGGCCGCCTTGTGGCTCTCCTCCTGGTCGGCCAACTTCTTGGCCAGGCGGTCACGCTCCAGGACCAAGGCGTTGTACTCGGCTTCCTTGGCGCGAAGGGCGGCCTGGGCCCCGCTGAGCTGCCCCCTCAAGTCGGCATTGGCTCCTGCAAGCATGAAGACAAAGGAAAAATTAATAAGGAAGAAGTCGTCAAGGAAGATCCGACCCGGCTGCTCAGCAGTCGGCCCGAATCTCGGGGACTACACCCAGTGGGTGCGCTGACGCGCCCCCACAGGAGATGAACGAAACAAAGCACGCACTCCGGCTGCTGGTCAGGTCCTCGGTTCTCCGGCCCAGCTCCTGAGCCTGGGAGTTGAAGGCGGCAGCGCGGAGGTTATGATACTCCTGGAAGATTATACAGGAGGCGAGGATAAGTTAAGTTGTCAGGACCTAGTAAGTTCCAAGCCGCCTGCGCAGCAGCCGACTCGGAACTCGGGGACTACACCCAGTTGGTGTGCTGACGCGCCCCCACGGAAGAAATCAAAAGAGCAAAATAACCAAGGCCAGAAGGCTCACCCGGATGACGGCCCGCGCCGCGAGGAACTCTTGGGTGGATCGCTGCAGCGAAGCGGCCTGGGCTTGAAGCCGGTTCCGGACCTCCTGGGCCGCCGCATTCAGCTCGCCCGTCCCCCCACTGGGAGTCCACTCGGACGTGCTGACGCTGGCCGCCTCTAGGGCCTCCGCCGTCTGGCTGGCACCCGCAGCTCGGTGCGGCTCCGGCGCGGAGGTGCCTCCCCCTGCGCGCCGGCGCAATACCGGCTGCACCTCAAGGCCAGCCCCTGCCTCCGGCTCGCCCCCGGCCGGCTGCTCTAGCGCCGCGGCTGATTGGCCGCTTTGGCCCGCTCCAGTCGGCGCCGTCTGCGGCGCCCCCTCCATGAAGACCACGTGGTCCTCCCTCCTCTCCGTCACCGACGGGTCTTGGTAGACCTCCTCCGACGGGGGCACGGGGATGTCGGGGGCCACGGCACGGAGGGGAACGACAAGCAGCAGAGGCTGGTTGTGCGAGGCCTCCGCCTCCGCCCGGGCCTTGGCCGCCGCGTCGGCCTGCTCCTTCGCCGCCTGGGGGGTCCTTCGCTCCGCCGCCTCCCGCTCCTCCCGCTCCTCCCGCGCCTCCCGTGCGTTCCGCTCGGCCTCCCTAAGGTCGGCGCGGGGATCCACGCGACGGGAGCCTGAGGACCCTCCAGTCGGCCCGACTACGGAGCCGCCAGGACCTTGCTCAAGGGAAAGCGGTGCCCTGCCCGGCGAGCAAAGAAAGGTTTAGAAGAGCTTCAATCGAAAAGGACAACAAAAAATAAATATATACAAGACGTTTGACGACTTACGCCGAGATCGCCTGTGGCTGCTTCACCGCCTTGCGGAAGCAGGCCGCCTTCACGGCCACCTCATCCCGCTTGGTCGCCGCCGTGGAAGCCTTGGATTTCTTCGGCCGACTGCCAAAGAAGGTCAACGCAGCCCGGCGCTTCTGCGCATCGCCACGGGCAGCCGGCGCGGACGGGCCCGCGCCTTGATGATCAAGCACCGACTGGCGGTGCGGGGCGGCTTCGACCTCGTCGTCGTCCGGCCAGTCCTTGAAGCCGGCCCCGAGCCCCGTGCCTCCTGCTTCGTCGCCTTCCCCCACGATGGCATCTTCCATGGCGGCCGCTCCCAGGTCCGGATCGTCGGTGTCGTCCACCGTGCGGTCGGGGAGGAGCTGGCGCTCTACCCCTGCGGCCCCGGCCATCGGCGGAAGAAGAGGGTTCTGCTAAGGGCAAACCAACTGATCAGAGGTCGGCTATCATGAGGCCGGCTACAAAAAGGAAGAAAAGAAGAAAAACTTACGGCAGGCGGAGGGTTGGCGCGGAGAATACGGCCCCTTGCCGTATCGCCAATCCTCGGCGAGCTTGCAGTTGGAGATGTAGTTCACCATGTAAGACACCTCCGCATGAGGCATCTCCCTGGTGCTCAGCCGGCACGGGTCGAAGCGGCCGCTCATCTGGCAAATCATGTGAGGCCGGCCTTGGAGCGGAAGTACCCGGCGCTCCACGAAGGCGGCCACCAAGTCGGCTCCGGTCAGGCCCTCCGACTGGATCATCACCCGAAGCCGGGAGACGGCTGCGTTCCCGGCCTGAGACAACGACCTGGCCCGGTAGCTCCACGAAGGTTGCCTCCCAGCCGGCGGGCCGGCTACGTAAGCCGGCAGGTTGACGTAGTCGCCTTGCTGGGCGACGTTCTTCACGTAAAAGTAGGACTTCTGCCAGAGCTTCACCGACTGGATCAGCGGGATGGGCGGGAACGGATTGTTCTCGCCCGTCCGCCTCATGGCAATGAAGGCTCCGCAGGGGGCGGGCACGCCCGCGACGACGGTGCCGAGCTTGCTCTGGAAGAATTCCCCCCAGAGCTCGAGCGTGGGGAGAACCCCAAGAAAGCCCTCGCACAGGGTGACGAAAGCCGACAGCAGCATCACCGCGTTGGGCGTGAGGTGATGCGGCTGGAGGTGGTAGAATTCAAGGAAGGCTCGAAGGAATCCGCTCGCCGGGAGGCCGAAGCCGCGCAGGCAGTGCGAGCGGAAGATCACCCGCTCGCCCTCCTCCGGTGCCGGCGAAATCTCCCTCGCCGGCGCTTGACGAACCCGCACGAAGTTCTCGCCCGGCAGGCGCCGCGTCCGGCGGAGGAACTCGACGTGGTCCTCGTGGACGTTGGAGCCATCCCACGAGCTCGACAGCGCCATGGGAGCGACGCGGCGAGGAGCAAGACGATGCGACGGCGGAGACGCGCACGACCCCGCTACGGCGGGACCAAAGGAACTGAGAGGTCCGACGGCGGAACGGCGCGGCAATGGGTTGCTGCGGCGGCGGAAGGAAGAAGAAGGAAGGCGAGAAGGGGCGGAGCGAGGGAGAGCGTGCGAGCCTCTGCCGCTCCCCCTCCTCCCCCTACTTATAGACCCGCGCGGCGGAGCCGAGGAGGCGTGGCGTGGGGGAACGTGGGGATCAACTGCGCCCACTCCCCCACGTCCCGCGATTATTGCGCCCTGATGGCGTAATAAAACCGCCGCGGGAAGGCGAGCGGTCCGCGTGGGCCGCAGAAGATCCGCGCTCGGGCCGAGGCCTAGGAGTGGCGGGCCCGGGCCTGCGGCGGCGTCCCGTCGCGCGCGTGCGCTGGCAGGATTTCCTTGCCACGTGGCCCGCGGGATGGCGTGCGGTCAGCTCGCAGGCCGACCCGCGTTCCCGCCTACGAGAAACGGGGCTTTCCGAAGACGGCGCGCACAAGCAAAGCCGGCCCCTCAGGATAGGAAGCTGACCAAGCTTCTCGTCCCTTTGTCAGCCTCGAAGCTCGATCAGCTTCGGGGACTACTGTCGGAGTAAATGACCACGGGTAGCCTAGCCGGCTCCCCCTGGCCCTTCTGAAAAAATTACGAGCCGATCCGGCCCTCAAGAATCCAAGACGTGGGGCCGCCTTCCCCTTGCCGGCTGTCTCCCAGGCCGGACTATCGGAAGGCAGGCCCGACTTTAGCCCTCATGAAGAAAGCCGTGGGAGGGCCGGCTCCGAGAAGCCGGCCGCGAGAAGGCCGACTCCAAGAAGCCGGCTCCCACAAAGCGGTCAAGATCGTACCCTCGAAGTCTGCATCCACATAACGGCGATGTGACGGGGCGTGGCTACAGTAAAGCCTGCCACCCCCGAATCCCGGAGCACGCCTGGCACAGTGCGCCGTACGGGTGGCCATGACCCGTCCGGCGCGGCACTGTTGCCATGTTGACCCTGATGTCATCCACGACGGGCTGCCAGCGCGGCCCACGGGCGGTGGGCCCCTTCGGGCAGAGAGACACCCGAAGGCGGCCAGGCCTCCCCCCAGTCGGCCCAAGACAGAGCCGGCTCCCCACAGCCGGCTTGCCACCTCCCTCAAAGGAGATGCCCCATCAAGGAGACAAGACGCGGTGAGGCTACATCGATCACCCGCCGGACGGCGGCACTGTAGCCACGCCCACCTCGGTGAAGCCCTCGTCACCAGGATTGAGCAACAGTAACCAGCCACCGACAAGGCCCATGACAGTGGGGCCTGCCTGTCGACCAAGGAGCCGGCAGCCGGCGGGCCCCAGCAGTCGGCGCAGAAGCCGGCGAGTGTAGACACAGATGGCTGGGCCCCACGCCCAGCCGGATTACCATTATTCCCCCGGAGGGTAGGCCTATATAAACCCCCCGGGGCACCCATGCAAAGGGTTGGTCCATGCTAGTTTTAGACACCACATAGGGAGGAGAAGAGAGCGAGCCGTGCCCTTCTTCCTCCTCGCAAAACACCTCAAGGAGCATCGTGTAGCTACTTGTTCATCTAGTGATCATGCGGAGACCCCGCAGAGCAGCAGTAGGGGTGTTATCTCCACGGAGAGCCTCGAAGCTGGGTAAGATTCGCCGGCGTGCATGTCTTCGCCTCATCCCGTTTCCAGGCACCGGCGACGTCTTACTGGCTCCCACAATGATAAGCCACCCGTTGGCATATGCCGCACCTACCACCCGACATGACTTCATGTAGATGTTGAAGATGTGGATGCTCAATGTTGATGTAGATCATTTGGAGCTATCCTTTGGAGTGAGTTGCACTTTCAATACCTACACGGGTTAGTCCCACAAGGAACAAACAAGGATATCCATAGGCATAGAGTGATGCACACACAAGATGATGTCTATGAAAGCTTTAGGTTACCTTGTCCCTTGTCTTACCAACAAGAGGGTTTGTGACTCCTTGAACTAGTGCAAGATGTGGAAGTTGATTGCACTCGTTCTTGCCAAAATGATAAGAGTGAAGTAGGTTGGCGGAGTCACCCTCAAGAACTCTCTAGTTCTTCTTCTTCGGGATCCACACCATCTTGATGGGAATCCTCGGAGTTGTAGTTGTACTTGATGAACTGGAACTTGATGTAGTCTTGGGAACCCACTTGACCAAGGCCTTAGGAGCTTCTTCAAATGCATCAATTTCCTCTTGAAGCTTGTCCTTGCCTTTTTGCTTGTGGTCTTATGATGGAAAATCATCTTGAGCTTGTGTCCCTATGAAAGAAGTAGGATCATACTTCTCTTGTTGAGGAACAAACTTCGTCTTGGGGTATTGATCTTCTTCCCACTCAACTCCATTGGCATTGAACTTTCGTTCAAAACCAACACCTTGGTTCTTCTGATGCCTTCCTTGCTTGCGTACAAGTTCCTCGAATTGCTTACTCCCGACAAGGCTCTTGTAAACACCTTTCTCTATAATTCCCATCAATAAGCTATTTTCTTGCTCAAGTGTAACTTGGCTAAGAGAATCATTAGTGGAATCAAGAGAACTACTAGAAGCAACAACATTGGATTTAGCATGATTATTGTTACTACTAGAGGAAGAATCTTTCTTGTTCTTGTTACTAGAATTGACTTGAGGCATGTAAGTGGATAAGAGTAAACGCTTGGCAATGTAAGAAGAACTTTTCTTGCAAAGATCATCATTGATTGCCTTCAAGAACTCATGCTCTTGCTCAAGGTTGAGCTTTTCAAAACGTAATTTCTCATGAGTCCTTAAAAGTTCTCGATGATCTCCTAAGATAGTTTCATGAGCTAACTTAAGAGTGTTTAGTTCTTTAGTTAGAGACTCAATCTTCTCCTTATCATTGTCATTCGTTTCATCTTGATTAGCAAGATTAATTAATGTTTCATCATAGTATTCATCACTAGAGTTGTCAACAAGTAAATCATCATCACCTAACAAGTCATCTTCATCACTATTGAAATCAACATACTCGGGGTGTGATACCTTTGGACCTTTGGCCATGAAGCATCTTCCAATTCCTTCATTTGGTGAATCAAATATGTCGTAGGAGTTGGTTGACACAAGTGCTAGACCGGCAACACCTTCATCTTGAGTATATTCGGAGTCGGAGTGCTTGTCGGACTCGGAGCCGGATACCCATTCACCAACATGAGCTTGATGTCTTCGTTTTGTGTAGCTCCTTGATGACTCGTCCTTTCTTTCATAATCCTTGCTTCTCCGTGAGGGTCTTCGTTCATAACGATCATCTCTACTCCTTCTTTCTCTAGGTGGTAATTCTTCTCTTCTACTTCTTATTTTTGGAGAATCTTCTCTTCTTTTGTGGGGTGCCGTACACTCATTGGAATAGTGTCCGGGCCTTCCACAATTGTAGCAGTTTCGCTCTCGACTAGAAGATCTTTTGTCATTGTAGGACCTTGACTTGGAGCTTCTCTCTTTGCTTCTACTCTTGTAGAATTTGTTGAAGTTCTTCACCATTAAGCTCAATTCTTCATTGGAGGTTTGTTTCTCACTTGATGATGTGGGGGCTTCGCATGAGGCTTTGTAAGCACCACTTGATTTGTTGTGAAGTTCCTCCTTATCCTTCAGTGACATCTCATGAGTAACAATTCTTCCAGTGACTTCCGTTGGCTTGAGATCTTTGTAATTGGGCATCATTTGAATCAATGTGCACACGGTATCATATTTTCCATCCAAGGCTCTTAGTATCTTCTTGATGATGAATCTGTCGGTCATCTCTTCACTTCCTAAGCCAGCAATCTCATTTGTGATAAGAGAAAGCCTAGAGTACATTTCAGCGACACCTTCACCATCCTTCATTTTGAACTTGTCAAGTTGACTTTGAAGCACATCCAACTTGGATTCCTTGACGGAGTCGGTACCTTCATGCATGTCAATCAAAGTATCCCAAATTTCCTTTGCATTCTCAAGAGGGCTGATTTTGTTGAATTCTTCGGGGCACAATCCGTTGAAGAGGATATCACAAGCTTGAGCGTTGTATTGCAGCATTTTCAACTCTTCCGCGGTGGCTTCACGATTCGGTTCTCTCCCATCAAAGAATTCACCTTTCAAGCCAATACACACAATAGCCCAAATGGCGGGGTTATGTCCAAGAATATGCATTTTCATCTTATGCTTCCAACTAGCAAAATTAGTACCATCAAAGTAAGGACCTCTACGGTGATAATTTCCCTCGCTAGACGCCATACTCTCCTAGGTTGTGAAACCAAGGCTATGACCACCAAAATCTATGGAAATCAAAGCAAATGGAGACCAAAGCTCTGATACCACTTGTAGGATCGAAAGTATGTCTAGAGGG